>NC_057808.1:229904290-230072475 GCF_018294505.1 Triticum aestivum | reverse complement strand
GGCGGTTCGGGTCGGCGGCGCGGGGAGGAGAGAGAGGGCGCGGCGCGGGATGAGGTGGCGCGACGGGATTCGCCGGGGACGGCGGCGCGGACACGTCCGGCGGCGGAGGATTTTGTCCGGGCGCGAGGTGGAAGAAGGGTAGGGTTTGGACTGCGATTGTATTTCGGGAGTCTCACATATAAATAGGTAGAGGGAGCTAGGAGGCTCCAAATGAGGTGCGGTTTTCGCCCACACGATCGTGATCGAACGACCTAGAGCATGGAAGAGAGTTTGGTGGGTTTTGAGCTGGTTTTGAGGGGGTTTTTTCTGGACACACAAATGGACTTTGCGGATGCCCGGTTAACCGTTGGAGTACCAAAGGATCTCCAAATGGAACGAAACTTGACCGGTGGTCTCCGGGTGGTATATTAGGGCCACTTGACAAGCCTCGGTCCATTCCTAGAAAGTTTGACACCCGCACACGAAAGAAAACAAGATGGGTGCACCGGAGGAGATAGGAGCGCCGGATTGCAAAACGGACAACGGGGAAAATGCTCGGATGCAAGAGACGAACGCGTATGCAAATGCAATGCACATGATGACACGATATGAAAATGCATGACATGAAAAAATGCAAAACGAAAGACAAAACCCGACCACGGAGAGAAAATCATAACACATAGCCGGAAATGGCAAGAGTCGGAGTTACAAATATGGCAAGTTACATCCGGGGTGTTACACACTCGTCCACCGCAGCGCATCTGCCTCATCGACGACCTCGTATGCCGCACTGGAGCCGGTCCACCGTCGTCGTCGTACGCGGAGCCTCTTCCCCGGCATCGTCTTCCACGGTCTCGGATCTGCTTCCCGGAAGCCGACGCCAAGCGCAGAAGTACCACCGTCGTGGACAATGAACTGACTCCCGTTGCCGACCATGACTCACAGAGGCCGCCGCGACCATCGTTCTCCTCCTCGATTGGTAATGTGTGTATTGAATCACTTAGCAGTACATGTGCAGTTCCAATTTTGTTCATACCTACCCTTCAAATTTCCTGGGTGCTATTGTTCCCGTAAAAGTAATTGGTTATAGCCTCCATTGTCCAACAGAATATCAGCTTGTAATTGTGCGTCGCTCCTGTATCGCGCTGTGCTTGGGTAGGTTTTTGATCTGCAACCAGTAGTGTGGCAAATGATGGAAAGGTTTTTAGAACTAGCAAGATGCCCATGCGTTGCACGCATCAAGATGCATTTGTATGAGTAGTTTATCTTGTGGGAGAAAAGGATGAACGAGGGAAGGCCTTATTTGCAAATCTGGAGAGGCGTATGGGTATATTTTTGCAAAATTCCCATTTGTTTCCTTCCTATCTGTCAGATATAAATTGGATGGCCTATATTGCAAGAAAAAAAAGTATAGAGAAAAAAAGTAGATAGTAAAGGAAGTAGAGATAAATATTAAATATAAAGTAAATATAACAGTAGAGAAGAGACTAGAGATAGCAGGGACGTCGGGAAAGGATCGCGCGCGCGGGGAAAAGCGGCCGGGCGTGCGCTAGTTTTGGCGCGCGGCGTCCGGCGTGCTTTATAAAATCCAATGCCCTCCCACCGCTCTGTGCCTTGCCACCGCTCTCTCCCCGCTCTGTGCCTCGCCGCCGCTCTCTCCCCGCTCTTTTTCGTCTCGCCGCCGCCGCGCCACCATGCCGCCGCGTTGCCGGGAAACTTGGGGATACCGCGTCCGCGCGCGCCCCTCCGGCGGCTTCTCCGCCGAGATCCGGTTTGGCGGGATGCGCCTGGGCCTCGGCAATTTCGACCCCGCCAACGAGGCCGCCCGCGCGTACGACGCGGTGGTGTGGCGCCTCCGGTGGCCTCATAGAACATTGAACTTCCCCAACGTGCCGACGCGGGAGTGGGCGCAGGAGCTCGCGCCTCTGCCGCGGCTTAGCACCGACGAGGATCGTCGCGACAACCGGAGGCGGGAGCACTGTCTCGGCATCGCCGAGATGGACGAGGAAGCCATGGCGCTGTGGCGCCAACACTTCCCGCAGGACATCATCAAAGAGCGCGAGTTCTACGCGCAAAGGAGGGCGGAGAGGGATAAGAGGAGGGCGGAGTGAGCCGCCTATCGCGAGGACAAGCGTAGGCGAAAAGCGGACGCTCAATTCAACATGAGGCTAGGAGCAGCGTCGCCCTGGGAATCCGACGACGATCGGTATCTTCACGCCTACAGTCAGACGTCGGAGGAGGACATCACCGAGGAGGAGTCGGACGACGAGGAGTAGTTGAATTATCTTCTTTTTTATCTATCTATGCTGAGAACATCCTCTACTCTCTAGTATCTACTTCTCGATCTCAGCACTGTAAACGCTTTTTTAAAGCACCGGGCGTTGCGATTCTGTTGGAGATGCTCTAACATGGCAGACGAGTGCTTTAATGTTGCCCACAAGATGCACGAGTATTACTGGTAGTATATTTTTCTTGCCATGTTGAGTTTTTAAAACCACGAGTGCGAACATGCAGAGGAGAAATGAAGACCAAACACGGGATATTCGGGACATCTTCAAGGAGCATGGCAAGTTAAAGATGAGCTGCACCGAACCTGTAAAACGAGCTTTGGTAAGTAACACCCTTTCAATTACTTTCGTGTAGCCTCGTGTTCTTCGATGTGTATATGTTGTAGTTTCTGTTTCTCTAAGTGTGGTGTTCTTCGATGTGTAATAAGAAGAGTCTTAATCATCCTAATGCTTTCATTTTTAGCTTGATGTAGGAAGTGGGTGTTCTCACCTTGTAGTCTGTTTTTATTTTATTTTCCTTTTGAATTCACTTCTCCGAGTACTGTTTATCTGGCTTCTACTAAATGGATCTAGGTTGCTCTGAGTATTGATCTAAAAAAGAAGTAACTTGATGTCAGGATGCAGTTCCTGCGAGGAGGGAAGTATGGTCAACCTCGAGATCATGTTTCCAAAATGAGGCTGGATTACACACAAGGTGCCAATTCCCTAATGATGCTGGATTAGACACAAGGTGCAAATTCCCAGATGATGCTGGATTACACACAAGCCAGGTGGAGTCGTCAGCTGTTCATGTCCTCATGGCATTAGTAAAGGCTGAAAGAAAGCGTGCAGCAGCCCTTGAGAATGTAGCTGAGTTCCTGAAGAAGCAAAAAGAGCAATCAGATGCTCTCTTCACCAAAGCCAAAGAATAGATGGAAGAAGCCAGAAATAAGCTAGCAGAGGCAGAGCAGGCTAGGCATCTCCTGCTATCTAAAACCGTTGTCAATACAAAATTTCCTTCATAATAGCTAGGTTCAAATGTTTATCCAGTCAACAAGCCTGTTGTGATGTCCGTGCATCTACTGATGTGGCACAAAATGTTTTTTTCGGGTCATGTAATAACAGCAATTACTTTCCAAACAATAACAGACGAACCATTGGACATGGTATAGTTCACACGCAAGCTCGACATTCCAAGTTCAACTTCCACATCAAACTCATGTTCACAGATATCTGCACATTCATACATAATGTCCACAACCATGATTCACTTCAAAGCCAAAAAAAAAGTGAGGAGAGTTATAAATAAAGAAAATCCTCTACTAGTTCCTGCTACCAGTGCGAGCACAACAAGTCAAGACCATGCGTAAATTAATTATATTTTAGTCATTTTTTGTGTTCTAAAATGCCTGCCGGCTCGTGGAAGGGCGTGTTGCCGGCACACGCGCGGATTCAATGAAGGCAGGCGGGGCAGTCTTAAGCTGGTTGCACGCGGCGAGGAGGCGTGCTCAGCCGGGCCTGCAGCGAGTGCGGCCCTCTTGGCCGGCGCGCCGGTTCAATGCCTGCGCTATGAGAGGTCGCGTCCGTGTCAGAGCAATCACTCCCTCCAGTCCTTTTTTGTTTGGGTATAACAAAATCTCGTTTTCCATTAACATTTTACAAGTAAAATTCGTGGACAAACTTTGACCCAAAGTACGATGGGGACTAGTAAACCAGAATGGAGGTAGTAGTTTTTTTAATCAAAGAAGGGTTTCCCCTTCCGATTTTCATTACTGAAAACCAGCATCTAAATCTAAACCATAGTATTTGCCCTAGAACTACCAGGTTCAACATCTCGCAACATAAACCCATACAACCTCCATCGCAAAAAAAACCATACAACCATACGCCAAGGAGGTACGTAGTACTATGAATTCCATTTTCGCTCCATACCAATCGTTCTAAAAACTACTTACTACTTATAACGCGCCATTGAAAATCGGAACTCTTAACCCCGCTAAAAAACGATATTTTAAACGTGGCTACTCGATCTGTGGCAACTGGCGAGCCACCGCGCTCCAAGTCGTTCACCTGTGGTCCCGACCATCAACTCCTACGGATCAAATTATCACGCGAGCTGACTATTCCTACAAAGGTGCTCCACCACGTACCCGGTACCCGCGAATGCAGCAATCATGCACCTAGGGTTTTAGGGTTTATTTGTTAACGTCGCCTTTACGTAACACTCATGTGTGCGAGACAGCGAGAGGCCGACTGCGTGCGTGCGCCTCTTCTCTTCGTATATGTACTCCACCGTTTGTCTGGTGTCCAAAAAATTATAATAACTACTAGCAATGTGCCAATGCGTTGCCACACGATCAAAGTAGATTAATACATATTCACCGATTTGATAGAAAAAAGTCTAGTTTTGAAATACGTATATCACTAAAAATATGTTATGTTTCACTCAAAATATATTCCTTTGGCGGTTTTGATGAGATAAGGGAGGAATGTTGTTGGTTTCAAGATTCGAGAAGTGGTATATGTCTAATTTCTACTCTTACTAGCAAGATGCCCGTGCGTTGCATGGAACATCAAGATCTTGTGGGAGAAAAAGATGAACGAGGGAAGGCCTTATCTGCAAATATGGTGAAGAGTGCGGGTAAATTGCCATATTTTCCTTCCTATCCGTCAGATATAAATCGGACGACCTACATTGCAGGATGGCAGGCCCACCATCATCACCAACTCTATTTTTTATCCGTACTCTTATAAAAAAACATTGTCGGTGATGATCATGTGCCTGCCATCCTGCAATATAGGCCGTCCGATCTATATCTGACGGATAGGAAGGAAACTATGGCAATTTTGCAAAAAGATACCCACACCCCTCTCCACATTTGCAAATAAGGCCTTCCCTCGTTCATCCTTTTCCCCCACAAGATAAAATACTCATACAAATGCATCTTGATGTTCCGTGCAACGCATGGGCATCTTGCTAGTTGTTGCAAAAAGCCCATGTGTGTGTGAGAGAGAAGGAGAGTGGAGGAGGACGGAATGCATGTGTGACAAAGACACAAGGAGTGTGTGTGCGATAGGTATCAGCTTAAAATGAGGCGATAGTGTGTGTGCACGACCGAGAGGGCGTGTCTCAAGAAGGGAAGAAAAATCTACATAGATACAAGGAGTGGGAGAGAGACATGTATGCGATGGTGGAAGCACGAGTGTGCGGGTGTATAAACCTATCTAGAGGCTAGCTAGTCGATAAATGTTTGTGAGAGAAATACGAGTCGGGGTGCGAAAGCGAGAGTTTTGTGTGTGTGTGAGAGAGATGGTAGTCGGGAAGGGGAGTGGAAGCAGGAGTTGTGTGTGTGTGTCTGTGAGAAAGAGAGAGGAGACGGTAGTCGGGGTTGTCTGATCGGTAAACAAATGAATAATGTCATTCTGGGATGGAGACGAAAAGGAGACCGCAACAAATGTTGTGTCTACAGGAGAGAGAGAGAGAGAGTAATTTTAGTGGTATGAGTCATATGTAGAGACATATAGGGTGTGTGAGAGAATCCCATAGAGAGAAAGACAAAGTGAAGACGAGTGGAGACTGTGTGTGTGGCGGTGAAAAAGAAAGCTTAGGTACCGAGTGATACCAGAGAACAGTAGAGACGTGAGAGATAATGAAAACCATGTAATGTATAATGATAGGGAGAGTGTGACACTTCTCAAGGGAGACATCGAGAGACCATGTTTGCGAGGATAGGAGAAACATTAAGTGAGCGTGCGGGTGAGCTGGAGAAAAGAGAGTGATAGCTACCTGAAGGAGCATGCATGCAAGAGAGATGGGCGTGAAAGGAGTGAACAAAAAAGGGATTCAAATATTTGAATTCGAGATGATGATACATGTAATCCATACTCGAACCAAAATTGATCTATCAAACATGCATACTCATATGAATTCACGCACATCTATGTTATTTAATATGTAGATATTACTGATCCATACATTTTAGTAGAACATAATTTGGTAAAAAAAATCGAATTCAACCTTAAGATTTCGAGATCGTTGTATTTGTAAATCATATTATACATATAAAGGAGCAGAATTCTTTGCTGTGCTTTTGGAAGTATATATAAAAAATGATGTATATAGAATGTAATTCCAATTGAAAATGGATCCCGCCTGAAAAAAAATAGAATACATACGGGATTCTAATTGAGTTGGCACGGTAAACGTGCACTCTGCAAAATTTGAACGAAGCGGGGAAAGTCGCAGTAACCGCCCGAAACCAAAATCTGAGAGATGGAAATCACTACTGCCTATCCCTGCCACGCAAAGCCTATCTGCTGGATTTCTATAGGTTTCGATAGGGGTTGGTTTGTAATTTCACCCAAACGTGACGTAACCGCCTCTCACCCGGATTCATACACGATGGGCGCAAAAACACATTGTGTCCTCGGCCAAAATCGACTCCCTCCCCGATTCATATTCATACACGGTGGGCGCCAAAAACAAACTCTCGTCGGCAAATATTCGGTGTATGCGAGATTACCGTCCTATCCCCAACCGACTAATGTTGCTGTGATGTAGTAGAAATTTGAAACGGGGGCTAAGTTTGTAAATTTTCCTCGCATTTGAGACAAGCGCGCCCTGAATACATGGTTCCCCCCTTCCTCTCTACCTCCCTTTTCCCCATTCGTACTCCGTGGGCGCCAAAACACCCTCTCCACCCCACCCTCCTCCGTCCGCCGCCGTCCGCCACCCCATCCACCGCCGTCCTCCTCCACCATGTCGGAGCTGATACCCCGACGCCGCCGTCCATCACAAGAGATCGACCTATCTCATCCACGGCTTCGGACCGGGATCCTTGCATCCCGTCCTCTCGCTTCATCCCCGCCGTCGTCCACCTTGCCGGTGCCGCTCCTACGATCGTCTCGTCCACCACGCCCCGCCGCCACCGTCTACCCTCCTAGATCTGCTTCCACGCCGCCGACAGCCATCGCTACCGCAGCACCATCAAATTCTCAGCAGATGCATACACGGCGCCGCACCAGAGGCGGTACTCTTTCGTATCTGCTCAACTTATTTATCGCAACAAGAAAATAGATCGCCATTGCTTTACTCTGATTTCTTGTCTTGGTTGTGAAGTTGCCTTTCTCCGGTTTGCACCTTCAGATCCGCCATGGCACGCTCAACACTATACTCCCAATGCTTATGGTATTCCCTTTTATATTCCACACTAGTTAAATCACAGTAGACTAAATTTCAAAATTGGGTCAGTCGATTTTTCAGAGCTCGCTGGAGTTCGCCGATGCGAACGAAGGGGCTCAGGTGGTTGTGGGGCCTCGCCGAACAAAGAAAACTTGACACGGGTGGGGGTTGGGGTGGGGGTGGGGGTGGCGGAGGAACACAGGCGGCGGGGGCCGGTGGTCCAGCCGGTTGCCCGTGCGGTGTTCTGTATGGGAAGAATCAGAGACGAGGAAGAAGATGGGTTAGGAGACGTAGGATCTTCACCCAACCACCTGAAATGGTCGAGAGACAGCTGGGAGTTGCATTCTTAATGCGCTCTGGTTCATCATGTGTGGGCACTGCGCAACCAACATTTTATTATCCAAAATCTGCTTGCTCTTCTTTACCATGTTCCCCTTCCATTCTTCTTTAATATGTACTCTCTCCGTTCCTAAATACAAGTCTTTGTATAGATTCCACCATGGACTACATATGGAGCAAAATGAGTGAATCTACACTCTAAAATGTATCTGGATACATCTGTATGTGATCCATAGTGGAAATCTCTACCAAGACTTATATTTTGGAACGGAGGGAGTATGATAGTAGTACAGTATGTTCCTTGTACTGAAGATGAGCAGGGACATTTGCAGTGTAGAGGTCTATACGGTCGGTTGTGATGGACACTTTGAGCCTCTTTGATTCGTAGGATCTTGTAAACATAGGAATAGGATTTGTAGTGGCCTGCCCACTTGAATCCTATAAGAATAGCAAGGAAATGCGGGGAGCTCTGTCGCCTTTGAGAGTTACACTGATATTAACAGTACCGCACCTTCACTTTGATGGCAAGTCTATAAACGAATTTCCGGTGAAGTCTCCTGTGCTAAATTTAGAAGACATTGAATGGAAAAACCTTGTTATGCACTGGTCTCGTTCCCAGGATGAGGTACTGTCTATGAAATCACATGACAATTTGAACTTCTACTTTTCCGCATGTGCCTTATGGATCTTTTTTGCAGGAAATCTGCTCGAAGAAGAATTCCGGTTTGACAAGAACGACAGGATATCGCAAATATGCTGCCCGCTGCTTTGCTCTTGTTAGTACCTGTTGTCCTGTATCACTGTACTTGCATACATACCTGGTTCATTATGTGACAGCAGTATGCATGATAGCTTGCTTATCAATTGTTCGCTCCAAATTATCTGATCTGTATGAATGGTTACATTAGTGTAGAATATATCCAATGCCAATGTTTTTTTAGCTCTGCATTGTTCTTGTAAGTACATGATGTCCTTTATCAGTGTACTTATAATGACAGGTAGTTGTTCATGTACCATCACTCTCCAGCTTATTTTCCTTTGCCCTCCATTTTCTACAAATCAGATCTATATTTACTCTTACCATAAGGTTGGTACTGAAGAAGTTTAGCTGTGCATTGCTCTTGGCTGTACCTTTTGCCTGTATCGCTGCACTTACATTTATAGCTACTTGGTTATGTAGCATCACTCTTCATCTTATCTTAAATATTCTCCATTTTTTCGTATATTATCACATCTATATTTACTCTTAACAAAATGTAGAATAAAGGCAATGCTTTTGAAGAAGATTCTGTGGTAAACTTCTTGAATTGCCCCCCCATCAGCATGGACAAGGCCTTTATAGAGCCTGTCTTCACCAATAATGTAAGTTTGTCCATCTCAAGCCTTCAAACTTTGTTGTATATATTTGGTTAGGCATGACTGCAACAGCTGTTTATTTTTGGTGTTTGCATCAAATTGCTTGTTTAAAGTTTATTATGTAGTTCATAAACAAAAGTTTGTCCTTTCTCAATTTAAGTTTTCAGTTGTACAACCAAGTTCCTTCTTCATCATGGTAAATTAAACTATACAGAGCAAGTGATCTTCTTTTGCACTGCATGTATGCTTCTGTTCTTCATCCGTAATCCAGTGGTGTGGAACCTACCCACTACAACACAATGTCATATTCTGCAATGTCTTAACTATGAACAATGTCATATCATTCTACTATTATTTAAACTGTCTTTTTATTTGCCAATCTGAAATGGTATAAATTGACAGCACACTATCCATTGATACTTATGAGTTCTTGATCTGTAATCCAGTGGTGTCGTGAAGCTGCCAACTCCTTCACAATGTCATTTCCTGCCATGTCTTGACCTGAACAATACCATATTGTGTTAATGCAATTTTAAACTGTGTCACTTTATTCGTCAGTAAGAAATGTGATGAATTGTCAGCACTGATACTTTTATGTGCAAAACCTGTCATCTGTCTGCTTGTTTATCTTTCAGAGTGAGGAAGATATAAGTGTTGAACAAGCGCAGTCTCATCATCTTGCTCAGCTGCTTGCGCTGCAGCTCCCCAGCAGGGCTAACCTTTCTTGAAATCTATTGATGTGCTGTCGGTTTTGTATATTATTTTTTCGGTGTGTTTATTTGCACTGGTGGCGATCTTTGATGCCCAGTGTATGTAATCTGCTGTCTGCTTGTGCTTTATTATCATAGTGGCAAACTTTGATGCCCAGTGGATGTAATATGCCGTAATTTCTTTATTGTATAGTCTAGGTTTTTTCTTATTCACGATGCTGCAGTTATTTTACTGTATATATATCCTGTCTTCGGAGTAAACCGGCCAAACCGTAAAATTACGGTACATAATCGAGCCGTCATGCAATCACGATGTAGGTTGGGCCTGAAACGTGCCGAACAGCTCACGGGCCGGCAGCAGCCCGAAATGAACCTCGGCCCATGATTGTGCGAATCAAATCACGGGCTTTTAACAAGCCAAAATTGTCTCGGTCCTTGTTTGGCCCAATCAGATATCGGCTGCGAGCAGGCCGGATGCAAACCGGGCCGTAGTTAGGCCCAACTATATGACGGGCTTTTAACAGGCCGAAATTAATATAGGGCCGAAATGTTAAACGGGCCCTTAACAGGCCAAAACTAATATCAGGTCGAATTACTAAGTGGGCCTTTAGCAAGTGGGCCCAAAAGCATAGTGTCCAGTTGACGGGCCGAATCTGATATGGGCCATAATTGAGCCCAAAGCCTCTTAAAGGGTCGGACCTGATCTGGGCCGTAATTTGGCCCAGAACGTGGTAGGCTTTTAACGGGCTGGATCTCATATGGGCCACTATTAGGCCCGGAGCGTGGCAAGCCATTAATGGACCAGATCAAATATGGGCCGGCATTTGGCCCAAAACATGGCAGCCAGTTAATGGGCTGGCCTACTAGGGTCCTCAAAATATTGTGGGCCTATAGCTGGGCCGGCCCATTAATTTCGGCGAAATCTCGTGGGCCTTTAGCTGGGCCGGCCCATTATGATCCGCAAGAATCTTGTGGGCCTTTACCTGGGCCGGCACATTATGGCACACAAAAATCTTGTGGGCCTTTACCTGGGCCGGCCCATTATGGCCCGCAAAATCTTGTGGGCCTTTAGCTGGGCCAGCCCATTATGGTCCGCAAAATCTCGTGGGCCTTTAGCTGGGCCGGCCCATTATGGTCCGCAAAATCTTGTGGGCCTTCAGTTGGGCCGACCCATTTAAACTTGATGGGCCGGTCCACGTGTCAACATATCATAAGCGCGTCTCGCCCATTGGATGAGTGACACCTGTGCGAACGCGGACCTGACACGTGTCTCCTCCAGCCAATGATGATTTTACATGTGGAAAATTCCCATTGGTCGGGGCTGTTAATGGGTTATCGGATCCAAAACCCGACCCGATAGCTTAACAGCGTTCCGTTACGGTGGATGCCACGTGTCGGTCACCCTTGACGAAAGCACTTATGTGACGCGTGATTTATCGTAATGGAAGTGGACACTTCCGTGATGATAATTTTGGTAATGTCATGGAACACTTCTACGACAGCACGGGTATGACTATCTTGATTCTGTCATAAATTTGTCATGGATGTACATGCATGACAAAAAACGCGACCTACTGTCACAAACACGTATCATCACGGAAGTGTATTTTTTTGTAGTGCCTATTGTGCTCTCCTAGATGCAGAAGGCATGCAGGACTCTAGTCCAACCCCTTGTGATGGCCGGCCGCCAATCATGTAGTTTGAGAGGTAATCTTGAGTAAACTGCTTCAGGATCCACTACAAAAGAAAAAAGATTCAGATATTGTCATCTAACACAACTCATTACGGGCAGTAAAAAGAAGGCTACTGGGTTCTTACTTACCATCCTACAGTTCACTGTTGTCTTGCATAAAGTGTAAACAAATAGTTCGATTGACATCTTTTGACCCATTTTAATAAAAATCTTTATCAGTTTCCTCACTTGATGCTGGTTCATGAATATCTCATTGCCCCATACACAGAAAGGGTCGAAGTGTGGATCTTTGGCAGTGATATATGTACCTAAAAGCACCAAGTTAATATTAGAAGCTAAACAACAATTGAAAAATGATGTAGTACAACACTCCATCCATCCCATTATATAAGATTTTATTACATGTATATCTAGACATCATCAGAACATTAAGGTAACACTCTTCCTTGTTGCTATGTAGCCTGGGATTGCATATTAAGTCATTCAGTATAATGCATGTTGCTAAACAACAATTGAAAAACGAAAAGGCATGTTAACTGCAATATCCTTAACAACAACCAAATATCGTAATTCATAGTGGTACTGTTGAAACTGTTATTGATGAAATTGAACTGCACGGTAAATAGTTGCACATATAGAGCATCACATTGTGAAGAACTGAAATAAACAAGTCATGAGGACATCTCTAGGCGATCCTTAAAAAGTTAAAGGACTAAAACCCATAGTGCATATATATATATATATATATATATATATATATATATATATATATGATACGTCTCCAACGTATCTATAATTTTTTATTGTTCCATGCTATTATATTATCCATCTAGGATGTTTTATATGCATTTATATGCTATTTTATATGATTTTTGGGACTAACCTATTAACCTAGAGCCCAGTGCCAGTGCCAGTTTCTGTTTTTTCCTTGTTTTTGAGTATCGCAGAAAAGGAAAACCAAACGGAGTCCAATTGACCTGAAATTCGACGGAGATTATTTTTGGACCAAAAGAAGCCCACGGAGTATCAGAGATGGGCCAAAAGAGTCCCGAGGCACCCACGAGGGTGGGGGGCGCGCCCTACCCCCCGGGGCGCCCCCCCTACCTCGTGGCCGCCTCGGAGACCCCCCTGACTTGTTCCCGACGCCAAAACCTCTTATATATACCCAAACTTCCAGAACATAACCTAGATCGAGAGTTCCGCCGCCGCAAGCCTCTGTAACCACCGAAAACCAATCTAGACCCGTTACGGCACCCTGCCGGAGGGGAGGATCCCTCACCGGTGGCCATCTTCATCATCCCGGGGCTTTGCTTGACGAGGAGGGAGTAGTTCACCCTCGGGGCTGAGGGTATGTACCAGTAGCTATGTGTTTGACCTCTCTCTCTCTCGTGTTCTTGATTTGGCACGATCTTGATGTATTGCGAGCTTTGCTATTATAATTGGATCTTATGATGTTTCTCCCCCTCTACTCTCTTGTAATGGATTGAGTTTTCCCTTTGAAGTTATCTTATCGGATTGAGTCTTTAAGGATTTGAGAACACTTGATGTATGTCTTGCGTGGGATACCCGTGGTGACAATGGGGTATTCTATTGATTCACTTGATGTATGTTTTGGTGATCAACTTGCGGGTTCTGTGACCTTGGGAATCTATGCATAGGGGTTGGCAGACGTTTTCGTCTTGGTTCTCCCGTAGAAACTTTGGGGCACTCTTTGAAGTTCTTTGTGTTGGTTGAATAGATGAATCTGAGATTGTGTGATGCATATCGTATAATCATACCCACGGATACTTGAGGTGACATTGGAGTATCTAGGTGACATTGGAGTATCTAGGTGACATTAGGGTTTTGGTTGAATTTGTGTCTTAAGGTGTTATTCTAGTATGAACTCTATGATAGATCGAATGGAAAGAATAACTTCGTGTTATTTTACTACGGACTCTTGAATGGATCGATCAGAAAGGATAACTTTGAGGAGGTTTCGTACCCTACCATAATATCTTCGTTTGTTCTCCGCTATTAGTTACTTTGGAGTGACTCTTTGTTGCATGTTGAGGGATGGTTTTATGATCCAATTATGTTATTATTGTTGAGAGAACTTGCACTAGTGAAAGTATGAACCCTAGGCCTTGTTTCCTAGCATTGCAATACCGTTTACGCTCACTTTTATTACTTGTTACCTTGCTATTTTTATATCTTCAGATTACAAAAACCTATATCTAACATCCATATTGCACTTGTATCACCATCTCTTCGCCGAACTAGTGCACCTATACAATTTACCATTGTATTGGGTGTGTTGGGGACACAAGAGACTCTTTGTTATTTGGTTGCAGGGTTTCTTGAGAGAGACCATCTTCATCCTACGCCTCCCACGGATTGATAAACCTTAGGTCATCCACTTGAGGGAAATTTGCTACTGTCCTACAAACCTCTGCACTTGGAGGCCCAACAACGTCTATAAGAGGAAGGTTGCGTAGTAGACATCAAGCTCTTTTCTGGCGCCGTTGCCGGGGAGGTTAGTGCTTGAAGGTATATCTTTAGATCTTGCAATCGAATCTTTTTGTTTCTTGTTTTATCACTAGTTTAGTCTATAAAAGAAAACTACAAAAAAATGGAATTAAGGTTGCCTCATATGCTTCATCTTTTTAATGTCTTTCGTGAAAATGATGGGAAGCAAAATTATGTTCAAGTACTAGAAGAAGAATTACATAAAATGCTTGCCATAAAATATATGAATGATGAGCATGATTGCAGTGTTGTTAGTATGAATTCTTTGAATATCCATGATGCTAATGATAGGCAAAGGCACAAGCTTGGGGATGCTATGTTTGATAAAGATGATATGTCTAGTCCCCCAAGTTTTGATGAGCAAATTTATTATGATGAAAGCATGCCTCCTATTTATGATGATTATTGTGATGACACATATGCTATAAAGAATAAAGATAACTATGAAACTTGTCATCATGATTTTAATTTTCAATTGGATTATGCTTCACATGATAGTTATTTTGTTGCATTTGCTCCCACTACTATTGATGAGAATAAATTTTCTTATGTGGAGAGTAATAAAAATTCTATGCAAGTAGATCATGAAAAGAATGCTTTATGTGCTGGTTATATGGTTGAATTCATTCATGATGCTACTGAAATTTATTATGAGAGAGGATCATATGCTTCTACATATTGCAATAATATCAAGTTTCCTCTCTATGTGTTGAAAATCTTGAAGATTTGCTTGTTTCACCTTCCTATGCTAGTTGTTTCATGTTCCCATAAGTTGTTTGCTCACAAAATCCCTATGCATAGGAAGTGAGTTAGATTTAAATGTGCTAGAAATATTCTTCATGATGCTCTCTTTATGTTTCAATTCTTATCTTTTATGTGAGCATCATTGAAATCATCATGCCTAGCTAGGGGCGTCAAACAATAGCGCTTGTTGGGAGGCAACCCAATTTTATTTTTGTTCTTTGAAATTTGCTCCTGTTTAGTAATAAATAATCTATCTAGCCTCTGGTTAGATGTGGTTTTATGTTTTAATTAGTGTTTGTGCCAAGTAGAACCTTTGGGAGGACTTGGGTGAAGTCTTTGCGATCTTGCTGTAAAAAATAGAAACCTTTGCGCTCACGAGATTAGCTGCCATTTTTTATTGGAGAGTGCTTTTAGGTTGAATATTTTTTCAGATGATTAATAGAAAAATTCCTCACGTCCACCAATTTATTTAGGAATTTTTGGAGTTACAGAAGTATTCAAATGATACAGATTACTACAGACTGTTCTGTTTTTGACATATTCTGTTTTCATTGTGTTGTTTGCTTATTTTGATGAATCTATGAGTAGTATCGGAGTGTATGAACCATAGAGAAGTTGGAATACAGTAGATATTACACCAATATGAATTTATAATGATTTCACAATAGTACCTAAGTGGTGATTTATTTTCTTATACTAACGGAGCTTACGAGTTTTCTGTTAAGTTTTGTGTTGTGAAGTTTTCATGTTTTGGGTAAAGATTCGATGGACTATGGAATAAGGAGTGGCAAGAGCCTAAGCTTGGGGATGCCCCAGGCACCCCAAGGTAATATTCAAGGACAACCAAAAGCCTAAGCTTGGGAATGCCCCGGATGGCATCCCTCTTTCGTCTTCGTTCATCGGTAACTTTACTTGGAGCTATATTTTTATTCACCACATGATATGTGTTTTTCTCCCCGAGGTAGGACTTCGTCGGCTGCCGGGTCCGAGGGAGGACGGGGAAGTCCTCGAACTGGCATAGGGGCGCGGCGGCGGGTGGATTGGGGGACCGTTGATGGCGGATCGGGCCCGCGGAGGACGACGGGGACACCTCGACGGCCACCTCGCCGGCGTCGGACGAAAAGGCCGCGATAAACCTCTTTTTGGCAATTGGCTCCTCGAGCTCCCTGGCACACGGGCAAGGGTTGAGGATGGAGGCGCCGGCGATGGCGGTGACCTACCAATGGTTTCGAGGGTTCTGTGTGTCTGTGTGAGCGGAGATTTTGGGGTGTGTGTGGAGGGGGGCAAGGTTGTGTTTGAGGAAATACTGCGGCAACTGAAAATTTTACTAGGCGGGAGTAACAAGGCGGGGTTACTGAAAATTTGGATCAAGGGCGAGCAGATATTTTTGAGATTGCGAGGGATGCAGAGGCGGGAGTAAAATGCCGGGGCTACTGAAAATTTGAATCAAGGGACTGAAGCAGAGCGAGAGTAACAGACATCGCACACGGTCCGCACATACTAATCGTGTGCTATCAAACATTAAAACGTTCCAGGCGATAGATATTTTTGAGATTGCGAGGGAGGCAGAGGCGGGAGTTTTTGGGGAGTGAGCTAGTGTGCTTGACACGCCGGCTGGGAATGTAGCCGACGCACCTTCTCACGTGAGCCATAGGCGTACTATACACCGACGGTGCTCCAAGATATTTTGTACTACATCTCACACGGTTGGTGATAATAAATAGTGTGGGATCTACTTGATTTGAATTACAAAATGGGGTCATAGCGGCAATGGATGTTGTTTGAATTGCTAGACCTTTTATCTGGAGTGAACATGCAACTATATGTGTGTCGTAAAAGAATTAGAATTATTCAGAGTTCGTTTGGACATTTTATACAATAAACTGGTTTTCTAGCCATTTCACATGCACAATTCAAAATTAAACTACATGCACATGCTCCGGTGCATACAAATTGGTTGAAAAATCAAATCTGTGTCCTTGAGTGCATGCTTAGGTCCCATGCAAGAAATGGGAATGAATTTTTCGGGGTTCGTTTGGCCTTTTTTATACATTAACTGGGTTTTCTAGGCATTTTATGTGCATAATTAAAATTTGAACTACAAGCACATGCTCCAATGCACCAAAGTTGGTTGAAAAATCACATGTGTGTCCTTGGGTGAATTTCTAGGTCCCATGCAAGAGATGGGAATGAATTTCAAACACCAGGGCACTGTTGATTGCCGGCAAAATGTTGAGATACCTGGTTTTTAAATTCTAGTAAATCCAAAACTCGTCTGAAATTCATGAAACTTGGCATGCTATCATGAAGCGGCGTCAACATGTCGTGGTGAAAATTTTGTCCCATTTGTGGCAGGTTTGTGTATAAGCTTCTCACAAACCAAAGCTTCTCACAACAAGCATGATGGTTTCGATAGGGAACGTATCACCTTTGGGGATGGAACGATATCCGTTGCCTCTTATTGCTTTCAATTTTTTTTAGTGTCAACATAGAACAACAAGAGTGTTGTGTTTAATCTTGGAATTTTTCGGGGTTCGTTTGGCCTCTTTTATACATTAACTGGGTTTTGTAGGCATTTTATGTGCATAATTCAAATTTGAACTACAAGCACATGCTCCAATGCACTAAAGTTGGTTGAAAAATCACATGTGTGTCCTTGGATGAATTTCTAGGTCCCATGCAAGAGATTGGAATGAAATTCAAACACCAGGGCACTGTTGATTGCCGGCAAGATGTTGAGATGCCTTGCTTTTAAATTCTAGTAAATCCAAAACTCGTCTGAAATTTATGAAACTTGGCATGCGATCATGGAGCGGCATCAATGTGCCGTGGTAAAAATTTTGTCCCATTTGGGGAAGGTTCGGGTATATGCTTCTCACAAACCAGAGCTTCTCACAACAAGCATGATGGTTTCGATAGGGAATGTCCCCCTTTTGAGACGAAATGATATCTATTGCCTCTTATTGCTTTCAAATTTTTCTCGTGCCAACATAGAACAACAGGAGTGTTGTGTCAATTTTTTGGATTATTCGGGGTTCGTTTGGACATTTTTATGCATTAACTAAGTTTTCAATGCATTTATGTGCATAATTCAAATTTGAACTACATGCACATGCTCCAGTGCATATAAATTGGTTGAAAAATCAAATATGTGTCCTTGGGTGCATGCTTAGGTCCCATGCAAGAAATGGGAATGAGTTTCAAACACCAGGGCACCGTTGATTGCCGGCAAAATATTGAGATGCCCGGTTTTTAAATTCTAGTAAATCCAAAACTCGTCTAAAATTCATGGAACTTGGTATGCTATCATGGAGCGGCATAAACATGCCGTGGTAAAAAAATTGTCCCATTTGGGGCAGGTTTGGGTATATGCTTCTCACAAACCAGAGCTTCTCACAACAAGCCTGATGGTTTCGGTAGGGAACGTACGTCCCACCTTTGGGGATGAAACAATATCCATTGCCTCTTATTGCTTTCAAAAAATTTCTCGTGTCAACATAGAACAACAGGAGTGTTGTGTTAATTTTTGGGATTTTTCGGGGTTCGTTTGGACATTTTTTATGCATTAACTGAGTCTTCTAGGCATTTTATGTGCATAATTCAAATTTGAAGTACATGCACATGCTCCAGTGCATATAAATTGGTTGAAAAATCACATTTGTGTCCTTGGGTGCATGCTTAGGTCACATGCAACAGACGGGAATGAATTTCAAACACCCGGGCACTGTTGATTGCCAGCAAAACTTTGAGATACCTGGTTTTTAAATTCTGGTGAATCCAAAAATCGTATGAAATTCATGAAACTTGGCATGCTATCATGGAGTGGCATCAACATGCCGTGGTGAAAATTTTGTCCCATTTGGGACAGGTTTGGGTATAAGCTTCTCACAAACCAGAGCTTCTTACAACAAGCATGATGGTTTCGATAGGGAACGTACCACCTTTGGGGACGGGACGATATCCGTTGCCTCTTATTGCTTTCAAAACATTTCTAGTGTCAATATAGAACAACACGAGTGTTGTGTTTAATCTTGGAATTTTTGGGGGTTCGTTTGGCCTTTTTTTATACATTAACTGGGTTTTCTAGGCATTTTATGTGCATAATTAAAATTTGAACTACAAGCACATGCTCCAATGCACCAAAGTTGGTTGAAAAATCACTTGTGTGTCCTCGGGTGAATTTCAAGGTCCCATGCAAGAGATTGGAATGAAATTCAAACACCAGGGCACTGTTGATTGCCGGCAAAACGTTGAGATGCCTGGTTTTTATATTCTAGTAAATCCAAAACTCGTCTAAAATTCATGAAACTTAGCATGCTATCATGGATCGGCATCAACATGCCATGGTAAAAAATTTGTCCCATTTGGGCCGGGTTCGGGTATAAGCTTCTCACAAACCAGAGCTTCTCACAACAAGCATGATGGTTTCAATAAGGAATGTCCCACCTTTGGGGATGAAATGATATCCATTGCCTCTTATTGCTTTCAAAATTTTTCTAGTGTCAACATAGAACAAGAGGAGTGTTGTGTCAATTTTTGTGATTTTTGGGGTTCGTTTGGACATTTTTTATGCATTAACTCGATTTTCTAGGCATTTTATGTGCATAATTAAAATTTGAACTACAAGCACATGCTCCAATGCACTAAAGTTGGTTGAAAAATAAAATCTGTGTCCTTGGGTGAATTTCTAGGTCCCATGCAGGAGATGAGAATGAAATTCAAACACCAGGGCACTATTGATTGCCGGCAAAACGTTGAAATGCCTGGTTTTTAAATTCTAGTAAATCCAAAACTCATCTAGAATTCATGAAACTTGGCATGCTATCATGGAGAGGCATCAACATGCCGTGGTAAAAAAGTTGCCCCATTCGGGGCAGGTTCGGGTATACGCTTCTCACAAACCAGAGCTTCCCACACAAGCATGATGGTTTCGGTAGGGAACGTCCGACCTTTGGGTACGCAACGATATCCATTGCCTCTTATTGCTTTCAAAAAATTTCTCGTGTCAAGATAGAACAACAGGACTGTTGTGTCAATTTTTGGGATTTTTCGGGGTTCGTTTGGATATTTTTTGCATTAACTGAGTTTTCAATGCATTTATGTGCATAATTCAAATTTGAACTACATGCACATGCTCCGTTGCATATAAATTGGTTGAAAAATCAAATATGTGTCCTTGGGTGCATGCTTAGGTCCCATGCAAGAAATGGGAATGAATTTCAAACACCAGGGTACCGTTGATTGCCGGCAAAACATTGAGATGCCTGGTTTTTAAATTCTAGTAAATCCAAAACTCGTCTGAAATTCATGAAACTTGGCATGCTATCATGGAATGGCACCCGACATGCTGTGGCATTTTTCGTGTCCATTTTGAGAGAAGGCGCACTTGAATAATGACATCCAACAAAGGCATTTTGAAAAAATAACTGCCACTTTAATATCTCAAACGTTTGTAGAATTCAAACCATGTGCGTTCTTTTAACCATTCACGTGACGCCACGTGTCTTGGTTTTAATGGCTGTAGGAGGTGCCATGCGTACAACTTCTTGAGCTTGACTGAACGGGAGGCGTGCGAGTGCATTCCGGTGCAGAGGCTGACCGAGAGGCGTGCAAGCTGTCCTCCAATGTGTAGGCTCACCGGGAAGCGTGCGAGCTGTACGCTACGCAGACTCATTGGGAAGCGAGCCCTTTGACTTCCATGGCCGCCCGCCTTCCTCTCGATTAATGGCGCCCGAGCCGCTGTTTAATACGGGATGCCTGACTGTTCGCCTCCCATTCCCCTCCCTCCCGCTGACCTCCACCAACGCCATGGCGCAGAACGATCATCTGCCACTAGTCTTCAAGTTTGGTGAAGTCGACTCAGAGCCGGAGGAGATAGAAAATAAGGACGAATGGGGCCTCATGGACATGGCCCAGAACGAGCTGGCTGCGGCGGTTGCTGCCCCCGCTCCCGTCCCAGCTCCCATCCCCGCACCCGCGCCAGCGACCATCCCCGTAGCATTGACGGGCTGGTCGCCGAGCACTATCGCAGAGCTGGAAGCCGCGGGCGTCAGCAAGGTCTCTGTGGACCCGCGCGAGCTCATGTATATGCCAGCACCAGCGCTCGTGCCCGTGCGCGCCCCTCCACCAACCGTGGCGCCGGCCCCCGTGCATTTGGCTGCACCCTCCGCGCCCGTGCCCGTGCGCGCGCCCCCCTCAGCGGCATGGGACGCTGCCGTCGACCGCTACCTCTCAGCGGCGCCAGTTGCCGTCCTCCGGCGCCCCGCCCGTCAATCACGTGACGACATGATGTTTGATTTACAAGTGAAGAACATTTTGTGCTGCCTTGAAGACTTCAACAACGGCGTCCCGGAGGACGACAACGACGGCGCGGCACGCCGCCTCCGTCGCCGCCGGAAATAGTTTTTTTTGGGGTTTAATACTGTATCTCGAATTCTCGATCATATGAATATAAATTCGTAGTGTGACTGAATGAATATAAATTCGCAGTGTGACTTGCGTTTTTCTCTCTTAATGTACAGACTTATCAAACAATTTTCTTTTGAAAAAAACGTTAATGGTTTTTAAATATAAAACACTCATCGCAAACGTTTTAGTTAGAACACCCGGATGCAAACCGACAGCTTCCCCAGGAAGCCAAGGGAAAATGTGCCGAGCAGGATTTGTGCATCCCTTCAACGCAAACGGTTGTTTTGCATGACCCGTGTGCAACCACGTACAGACAATTGGGTAAGATTTGCATATCTGTCATTTTGGGTATGTTGCCATTTGTCAAACTGGAAAGATTGACATTTGTTTATCTAGTAACATTGCCATTTGTCAACCTTGTAACACTGCGATTTCTCAAAATATGCAGCTAAAAATCACTAGCAGTATCCAATTTTTGCAACTAAAATCACTAGCACTGTTCATATGGACAACACTAGCAGGTGTGAGTTGATGGATGCATATGCAAATGTACCATTGATTACATACAACAAGTCATCAGCCCACAACGACAACGAGGATACACGTTGGATTAGAGATCATTTCCAACAAAACATTCTAGTAAAGTTTTTCTCACACAACAAATAACAAAGTGATGAAATGAACTTCAGCTCAATCACTCATCGGCGTTGCAAACGCTTGCTTCGAACCAGAAGTGATTCTCTGGGAAGGGCCAACTACTGTCAATCTCGAGACCAACGCAGGACTGATCATCCAGGCTGAAGCGGCCTATGTCAGGACCCATATTGGGACGGTAGGGAAGCATAGCAATGACCGAGGTATAGATACAGTTGCTTCTCATAAATGGTAGTAACGTTGTGTCAACAGTATCTGGATCGCCTTCCACCATCATTGGATAGTTTTGTCCAAGGAAGAGCGAGTTTCCTCCAAGACTTTCAATACTGAACCAGGGAGAAGGTGTTGGCGCTAGTACACTAGTATCCATCCCGAATACCCTGCAACAGATGTTGGAATAGGTCCGGAGAGTGCGACCATGCGAGACAACACCTGCTTCCTTAGTAACATCAGGAGTGCCCTGTATACAGACAAGAAGAGGTGATCCACCGGAATAAGTTGCCAGGTGCCACTGAGTATATGGGTCCAGCTCGTCCTCATGCTCGTGATCATAAACATCATCATCTCCCCCTTGGTTATAAAAATTTAAAATTATAGGTGGTGGAATGTTCACAGGACCTTGGAAACACAAGAAGGTTAATTAATTAGTAAAGGGAAACTAGCTAACCCGCATGCATGTGGATGAAACAATTATAATTACGGTGGAAGACAAACGTACCGAAAGCATGATGATTCCATGCAAAAACAGTGCCACGAGTGGTGGCAGCAAACGCAAGACCCTCGTATTGAATTGCATCATAGTACTCATCCGTGTACAAAAAATTGATTTTTGAGCAATATCCATCGAGGCGTGGAAGTAAGGAAGGCAACAAGCTTGTCAAGATAGCAATAACTTCATAGTTCGAGTAATCCCAATAGCGGTTGGGAACTTGACAAATTGCTATCTTCCGTAGACGACAGCCACCATGATCGTATCTGAACTCACGTAGAATACCGGTGTACTCAACCTCTGGGCAGTCGTCTGAGATTTTTGGAAGTGGAACCCGGTGACGAGTGTACTCATTCACAAGTTCCCACTCGCAGTTGTACCCAATATAAACAGCCCAATCTCCATTTGCGCCTGCCCAAGCCTTGCCCTCAAGCGATGGCATCTTAACATCATACGTATCATTATCAAGTGGCATAAACTTGCACAAGGCGAGGCTTCCCTTGTCCCCGCGCCAGTCAGCAGGGTCATGGCGAAGAAGATAGGGGAGATGAAACCGCTCCTGGACCCTTGGGTTCCTTGTAATGATGTTATTAGTTGAGTCGAGAATGGTCTTGAACGAACCTGCCATGCTAGCCGAGGTGATGACGTTGCACCGATCAATGAGTTCCTCCACCACGTCATCTTTCAGATCAGGGCAAGAATAACGGGGTCGTTTCCGGCCTGTTCCCTCCATGGAGAAGATGATCGAACAATGGCAGAAGGAAGGGTGAAGGCAAATGGAGGGAGGAAGAGCGTGCGACAGTAGTTCCAAATCGAGAGGGAAAGGCGAAGAGGCGGTGGACAGTTGCCACGGTACACGAAGAGGCGCCTGGGGAGCGAACGGTTGCCACAGAGGTCACACACTGACGACAATGGCCGAGTGAACCGCATGCGTATATCGCACACACCTTGATCTGGCTGACCGTTTCTTTTGTGTTGCCTAATCACAAACAGTTCATCCGAGTGAACCGTATGTTGTATATCGCACACACCTTCATCTGGCTGCCCGTTTCTTTTGTGTTCCTTAATCACAAACAGTTCATCCGAGTAAACCATATGCTGTGTATCGCACACGCCTTCATCTGGATGCCCGTTTCTTTTGTTCCTCCTCGTCGCAAACAGTTAATTGAACTGAACCGTATGCCCTTCATCGAACACGCAACTAAAACCTGAACCGTGTTTGATGCATCCATCATCGCAAACGTTTTATACATTTCTGACGTTTTTCATACAGCACCGTTTGCGATTATTGCATCGCACACAGTTTCTCGAAGGGTCTCTGATCGTAGTGTCGCGTTAGCAGCATCCTGCAGTAGTGGACTGATATGTCTCCAACGTATCTATAATTTATGAAGTATTCATGCTATTATATTTTCCATCTTAGATGTTTTATATGCATTTATATGCTATTTTATATGATTTTTGGGACTAACCTATTAACCTAGAGCCCAGTGCCAGTTTCTGTTTTCTCCTTGTTTTTGAGTTTTGCAGAAAAGGAATACCAAACGGAGTCCAATTGACGAGCCAATTTTGATGATTTTCTATGGACCAAAAGAAGACCTCGGAGTAAAAGAGTTGGGCCAGGAGAGTCCCGGGGTGCCCACGAGGGTGGGGGGCGCGCCCACCCCCCCCCCCCAGGCGCGTGGGCCTGGCTCGTGGACACCTCGGGCACCTCCTTGACGTGAGACCGCCGCCAAAAATTCCTATAAATATAGAAACCTCGAAAAATTAACCTGGATCGGGAGTTCCGGCGCCGCAAGCCTCTGTAGCCACGAGAAATCAATCTAGGCCCTCTCCGGCACCCTACCGGAGGGGGCCATTATCACCGGTGGCCATGGAGGAGTATCCCGGAGAGGCCATCATCGCCATGAAGGCCAAGGATCAGAGGGAGAACCTTTCCCCATCTAGGGGGGAGGCCATGGAGGAGGAAGCACAAGGGGGAGAACCTCTCCTCCTCTCTCTTGGTGGCGCGGGAGTGCCATCGGGAGGGGAATCATCGCCGCGGTGATCATCTTCATCAACATCACCACCATCATCACCATCCTCATCTCTTTTACGCGGTCCAGTCTCCCGCACCCCGTTGTAATCCCTACTAGAACATGGTGCTTTATGCCACATATTATGATCCAATGATGTGTTGCCATCCTATGATGTTTTGAGTAGATATCTTTTGTCTTTGGGTTGATTGATGATCTAGATTGGTATGAGTTGTATGTTTTATTTTGGTGCTGTCCTATGGTGCCCTCCGTGTCGCGCAAGCATGAGGGATTCCCGCTGTAGGGTGTTGCAATACGTTCATGATTCGCTTATAGTGGGTTGGTGAGTGACTGAAACACAAACCCGAGTAAGAGGGATTGTTGCGTATGGGAATAAAGAGGACTTGATGCTTTAATGCTATGGTTGGGTTTTACCTTAATGATCTTTAGTAGTTGCGGATGCTTGCTAGAATTCCAATCATAAGTGCATATGATCCAAGTAGAGAAAGTATGTTAGCTTATGCCTCTCCCTCATATGAAACTGCAATAGTGATTACCGGTCTTGTTAATAATTGCCTAGGACAATTCCGCACACCGATCCACTTTTATTCCACACTCGCTATTTATAATATTTAGTAATATATTCTAACTTTATGATAACAGCACCTACTTTTATATTTTATCTCTCCGATATCATACAAAGTTATCCTCTCAATACCCACAACGTAGTTTTATTTCTCGTTTCTAGTTGGAAGCAAACGTTCGGTGCACGTAGAGTCGTATCAGTGGCAGATAGGGCTTGAGCGAATATTGATCTTACCTTTAGCTCCTTGTGGGTTCGACACTCCATACTTATCACTTCCACCTTTGGAAATTGCTACGATGATTCCCTGCACTTGGGGATTATCAAGCTCTTTTCTGGCGCCGTTGCCGGGGAGCAATAGCGTGGGGTTGATATTCTCGTGTGTGCTTGTTTGCTTTCTTCACTAAGTAGATTTTGTTTTTTCTTTTTGTTTCTGTTTAGTTGTGGGTGAAACATACAAAAAAAATTAAAATAATGAAAATACAAAAAAATTACTTGCCTTTCATGCCTAAAAAGATTTTCAAAAAAGAGAAGTGATTGGAAAGTTATGCATTGAAGAAGTGAGGGTCGACCTTGAGCACTTGTGTTCATGCTCACGGAAACAATGTAGAATTTTTGATGGAAGTTTCTCTGTAAATAATTATCCCCTTGTATATATCCATTGTATTATAAAAATAAGGTGCCAAGCTTTGGTTTTAGGATGATTAGATTGCTTGTTTACTATGTGCAGAACAAAAACAGAAATTTGGCTGTAGTGCATTAATTTACATTTTTTACTGGAAGGTCAAATGGGTCTGAAACTTTTTGCACATTACTTATGTACAAATTTTTAAAATTTTCAAATTTACTTCATAAGTTTAGGAGTTACATAAGTTTACCTAACTTCCAGATTACTACAGACTGTTCTGTTTTTAACAGATTCTGTTTTGCGTGTGTTGTTTGCTTATTTTGATGAATCTATGGCTAGTATCGGGGGGTATGAACCATAGAGAAGTTGGAATACAGTAGGTTTAACACCAATATAAATAAAGAATGAGTTCATTACAGCACCTAAAGGTAGTGATTTGCTTTTTTACACTGACGGATCTCACAAGTTTTTGTTAAAGTTTTGTGTGGATGAAGTGTCCGAAGGTCGAGGAGCTATCAATATGAGAAGAATAAAGAGAGGCAAGAGTTCAAGCTTGGGGATGCCCAAGGCACCCCAAGTAAATATTTCAAAGGATACTCAAGCATCTAAGCTTGGGGATGCCCCGGTTGGCATCCCATCTTTCTTCTTCAACAAATATCGGTATACCTCGGTTTTTGCTTTGTTCACATGATTTGTGTCTTTTGTGTTTTTGTTTTTCCTTTAAGAACCATGCTAGAATGAGATAGCCCTTCATTTATTTATAGAATACGTCATGTGCTTCACTTAAATCTTTTAAGTGTGATCTTACAGAATTGCTCCTTGTGCTTCACTTAAATCTTTTGAGTATGGTTTTATAGAATGCTTCATGTGCTTCACTTATACATTTTGAGCTTGGATATTGGTTAATCTATATTAATTGTAGAATGCTCCACGAACTTCACTTATATCTTTTGGAGTATGAATAATACTATCATTTAAAGTGGGTTTGGAAGAGTGTCAACTTTAGGAATTAGTAATCCCACTATTTTGGAGGGTGTTGAATCTTCGTGTGATATTTATGAAAGTGGATTTGGAAGAGTGTCAACTTTAGTTAGTAATGATTCCACTATTTTGGAAGAGGTTCCAATTGAGTATGAGAACAAAGTTGCTATCCATGATGCTACTGAAAATTATTATGAGGGAGGAATACATGCTTGTAGGAGTTGCAATAATATCAAGTTTCCTCTCTATGTGCTTAAAGTTTCGAAGTTATACTTGTTTTGCCTTCCTATGCTAGTTGATTCTTGTTCCCATAAGTTGTGTGCTCACAAAATCCCTAGGCATAGGAAGTGGGTTAGATTTAAATGTGCTAGTCATATTCTTCAAGATGCTCTCTTTGTGTTTCGATTCTTGTATATTATGTATCATTGAAATCATCATGCCTAGCTAAAAGGCATTAAAGAAAAGCGCTTGTTGGGAGACAACCCAATATGTACCCTTACTGTTTTTGTGTGTTTACATGATTAATCTACTGTATTAATCATGTTTTATAGCTTTTGTTTCAATAAAGTGCCAAGTAAGACCTTTGGGAAGACTTGGGTGAAAGTTAATGTGATCTTGCTGTAAAAAACAGAAACTTTGCGCTCACGAAAATAGATGTCATTTTTTTACAGAAGAGTGCTTTTGAGTTGATTATTTTTTCAGAAGATTAATAGACAAATTCCTTATGTCCACCAATTTATTTCATAATTTTTGGAGTAGCAGAAGTATGGTTTATGTTCAGATCATTACAGACTGTTCTGTTTCTGACAGATTCTGTTTTCATTGCATAGTTTGCTTGTTTTCTAGTTTCTATGACTTATATTTCTCAATATAAATTGTAGAAATGATATGGTACAGTAGACATTGTGTGAGAACAATTATGAAACTTTTCCTTAACAGTACCAAAGCAATGGTTTACTCTTTATCATACTAACCTATCTCACGAAGTTACGTTAAGTTTTGTGTGATTGAAGTTTTCAAGCTTTGGGTGAGATATCGATATGAGGAGAATAAGGAGTGGAAAGACCCTAATCTTGGGGATGCCCAAGGCACCCCAAGGTAATATTCAAGGAAGACTCAAGCGCCTAAGCTTGGGGATGCCCCGGGAGGCATCCCCTCTTTCGTCTTTAAAACCATCGGTATACCTTACTCGGAGCTATATTTTTATTCGTCCCATGATATGTGTTTTGCTTGGAGCGTATTTTCAATTTTACTTGCTTTTTGAATAAAATCATTGGATCTGAAATATCGAATGAAAAAGAATCCTCCCATGGCTAGTTAATTATTTGACTACTCAGTGTTCTTCACTCATATCTTTTGGAGTAGTTTGTCGTTTACTCATGTGCTGCATGTATATCCTATGAGTAAATGGTTGAATAAACTGAATGTCATAAGTCTGATTTATATATGTTTCATATGCTTATAACATGGGGAGTAATGACTTCACACATAATAAGTATAGGTAGTGAACTTATTGAAAGTTAGCAAACGTAGAATTGGTCACTTGAACAATTCATGAAAGAATATTGAAGGGAGAGGGATTTCACATATAAATATACTATCTTGGACATCTTTTGTAATTGTGAGCACTCATTAAAATATGACATGCTAAAAGTTTGATGTTGGACAAGGAAGACAACGTAATGGGTTATGTTTTCTTATATCTGAAATAAAGTATATTGTCATGGATCGCCCAACACGTTGAGCTTGCCTTTCCCCCTCATGCTAGCCAAATTCTTTGCACTGAGTAGAGATACTACTTGTGCTTCCAAATATCCTTAAACCAAGTTTTGGCATGAGAGTCCACCATACCTACCTATGGATTGGGTAAGATCCTTCCAGTAAGTTGTCATCGGTGCAAGCAATAAAAATTGCCCTTTAAATATGTATGATTGACTAGTGTGGAGGAAATAAGCTTTATACGATCTTGTGATGTGGAAGAAATAAAAGCGACGGACTGCATAATAAAGGTCCATATCACAAGTGGCAATATAAAGTGATGTTCTTTCGCATTAAGATTTTGTGCATCCAACCCTGAAAGAACATGGCAACCTCTGCTTCCCTCTGTGAAGGGCCTATCTTTTACTTTTATCTCTCAACCTTATGCAAGAGTCATGGTGATTTTCACCTTTCCTTTTTACATTTTATCCTTTGGCAAGCACCTTGTGTTGGAAAGATTCTGATATATATATCCAATTGGATGTAAGGCATCATGAACTATTATTGTTGACATTACCCTTGAGGTAAAAGGTTGGGAGGCGAATCTATAAGCCCCTATCTTTCTCTGTGTCTGATTAAAACTTTGAACCCATAAATATCGCGTGAGTGTTAGCAATTGTGAAAGACTAAATGATAGTTGAGTATGTGGAGTTTGCTAAATCAAAGCTCTGACATAGACTCTTCCTGAAAATAAGATGAATTGCAATTGTTTGATGACTAAGGACGTTGTTTGTTAGTTTTCAAGAAAGTTTATGATCTATACTTTAACATGTGAATGGCTTGTTACTTGATCATGAAAAGTTTTATGTGATGAGCTACTGTTATGACATATAATGATTCTAGAAAAGGTGATTGAAATTATCATTGATCAAACTTGTGCACCTGCTAGTATTCACACTTCATAAATTATTTCTTTTATCATTTACCTACTCGAGGACGAGCAGGAATTAAGCTTGGGGGTGCTGATACGTCTCCAACGTATCTATAATTTATGAAGTATTCATGCTATTATATTATCCATCTTAGATGTTTTATATGCATTTATATGCTATTTTATATGATTTTTGGGACTAACCTATTAGCCTAGAGCCCAGTGCCAGTTTCTATTTTCTCCTTGTTTTTGAGTTTTGTAGAAAAGGAATACCAAACGGAGTCCAATTGATGAGCCAATTTTTGATGATTTTTTATGGACCAAAAGAAGACCTCGGAGTAAAAGAGTTGGGCCAAGAGAGTCCCGGGGTGCCCACGAGGGTGGGGGCGCGCCCACCCCCCCAGGCGCGTGGGCCTGCCTCGTGGACACCTCGGGCACCTCCTTGACATGAGACCGACGCCAAAAATTCCTATAAATACAGAAACCTCGGAAAATTAACCTGGATCGGGAGTTCCGCCGCCGCAAGCCTCTGTAGCCACGAGAAATCAATCTAGGCCCTCTCCGGCACCCTGCCGGAGGGGGCCATCATCACCGGTGGCCATGGAGGAGTATCCCGGAGAGGCCATCATCGCCATGAAGGCCAAGGATCAGAGGGAGAACCTTTCCCCATCTAGGGGGGAGGCCATGGAGGAGGAACCACAAGGGGGAGAACCTCTCCTCCTCTCTCTTGGTGGCGCGGGAGTGCCATCGGGAGGGGAATCATCGCCGCGGTGATCGTCTTCATCAACATCACCACCATCATCACCATCCTCATCTCTTTTACGCGGTCCACTCTCCCGCACCCCGCTGTAATCCCTACTTGAACATGGTGCTTTATGCCATATTATGATCCAATGATGTGTTGCCATCCTATGATATTTTGAGTAGATATCTTTTGTCTTTGGGTTGATTGATGATCTAGATTGGTATGAGTTGTATGTTTTATTTTGGTGTTGTCCTATGGTGCCCTCCGTGTCGCGCAAGCGTGAGGGATTCCCGCTGTAGGGTGTTGCAATACGTTCATGATTCGCTTATATTGGGTTGGTGAGTGACTGAAACACAAACCCGAGTAAGAGGGATTGTTGCGTATGGGAATAAAGAGGACTTGATGCTTTAATGCTATGGTTGGGTTTTACCTTAGTGAACTTTAGTAGTTGCGGATGCTTGCTAGAGTTCCAATCATAAGTGCATATGATCCAAGTAGAGAAAGTATGTTAGCTTATGCCTCTCCCTCATATGAAACTGCAATAGTGGTTACCGGTCTTGTTAATAATTGCCTAGGACAATTCCGCACTCCAATCCACCATTATTCCACACTCGCTATTTATAATATTTAGTAATATATTCTAACTTTATGATAACAACACCTACTTTTATATTTTAGCTCTCCGATATCATACAAAGTTATCCTCTTCATACCCACAACGTAGTTTTATTTCTCGTTTCTAGTTGGAAGCAAACGTTCGGTGCACGTAGAGTCGTATCAGTGGCAGATGCGGTTTGAGAGAATATTGATCTTACCTTTAGCTCCTTGTGGGTTCGACACTCCATACTTATCACTTCCACCTTTGGAAATTGCTACGATGATTCCCTGCACTTGGGGATTATCATGGACGTCAAGGTTTGTTGCTTTCCCGAGAACTAGCATGTGATCACCCTTCACCTTAGAAACTTCTCCTTGTGCCTGCAACGAGTTAGTGGTATCATAATAGAAGTAACGTATAGCAGGACTTTCAATGGAACTAGCTCTTGAGCCAAAAACACTAGTCTGGTTAAAGGATTGCCTCGGGTGAAGGTTAGTAAACTAATAGACACAACAAATGTCATCACGGTGGTTGGGGATGCCAAAGTGATTACACCACTGTTTAAAAGTGATGTCAAAGTCCTGATCCAAGAGATAGAAAGTGATTCGCTCGTCCTCATATTCATTTGGCATCAAACCAATATTATGTGAGAGAGTACTAAGGAACTCAAGCGTCATGCATTTATATGTCTCACATCTTTGATAAACAAAATGATTCAACCCAGTGCTACTTGTGAGATGCATTGGGATTTCCTCGAAGAGGAGAGGATGAAGCAGTACAGTAGAGACAAGTATTTCCCTCAGTTAAGAAGCAAGGTTATCAATCTAGTAGGAGAACCACACAGAACCTCGTTAGCAACACCTACACACACAAAAGAAAATGCTTGCACCCAACGCAAACAAGGGGGTTGTTAATCCCCTCGGCGGTTAATTGCAAGGATCAAATCTCGTGGTGGTAGGCAAATAAATAAATTGCAAAATAAAATAAAAATAAATAAAAGTGCATCTAGGTATTTTTGGATTTTATATATGATAAAGGTAGACCCGGGGGCCATAGTTTTCACTAAAGTCCTCTCTCTCTCGAGCACATAAAGTACGGTGGGTGAATAAATTATTCTTGGGAAAATGATAGAAAAGCGCATAGTTATGAGGATATTCAAGGAAATGATCATGTAAATAGGCATCATGTCCGAGACAAGTAGACCGACTCCTGCATGCATCTACTACTATTACTTCACCCATCGACCGCTATCCAACATGCATCTAGCATCTAGGGTATTAAGTTAATAAAACAGAGTAACGCCTTGAGCAAGATGACATGATACAGACAAACTAAACCCAAGCAATATGAATAAACCCCATATTTTTATCCTTAATGGCAACAATACAAATATGTGTCATGTCCCTTTCTGTCTCTGGGATTGAGCACCACAAGATTGAACCCATCACAAAGCACCTCTCCCATTGCAAGAAAAAACAATCTAGTTGGTCAAACTAAATAGATCGATCGGAGAGACTCAATTCATAAAAGAATTCAAAGAAGACTCAATTAATATTCATGAATAATCTGATTATAAACCCACAGTTCATTAGATCCCAACAAACATACTGCAAAAGAAGGTTACATCGAATAGAACTACAAGAACATTGAGGAGAACATTGATGAGGACATCAATACCATTGTTACACCCACAACCCCTACTGCTATACATACTGGACCAATTACTAGAGCTCACGCACACCAATTAAATTACCAGGTACTTTCGTTTCTTGGTAATGATTCTAATGTTCATCAGAATATGATGCTGCCTAAACTGGATACATTTGTCTTGCTTACAAATGAAGGGCCTAGCTTGGACAAGAAGGATGAACATTGGAGAAAGATCAAGCATGGAGATGATGGCATGCGCAAGGGGAACAAGAACAGAGTTACAAGTGATGTTTTCAGGACTTTGAAGCCACCATAATGAGTGCATGAAGCCTTGGACCAAATATACAAGATGCCACTTCACAAATTTCGTCTAGAGGCTATTCTAGGTGCTGCGTCACGTTATTATTGGGCCAGGCCCATGTAATTTCGAAATACTTTAGTATAGGCTATTTTTAGAGTCCGTATGTGTGGGGAAACAAGAGTTAGGCCGGTTTCGGACCCCTCCTCCAAGGGACACAAAATTCCCCCCTCTTCCTCCATATATACAACCCTTAGGGCATCATTTAGACTTTAGGTTTTGTTTAGATTAAAAGTTTGCCATAGCTGCAACTTCGCGTACTACGTTTGTGTTCAACGACCAGACCAAGACATCACAGAACCCCACTTGATCAATAAAGCTTTCCTTTTTTATTCGCAATATCCATATTGCAATCTTAGTTTCTTGCTTGTTCTTTGTTTGCTGGCAGGAAATAGACCTTCGTGGTCAGGTTGATCGTCCTCCGGCGTGGTCAATAACCTCTTAGAGTTGTTTATCAATTGCTAAGGCGCGACGTCCTCGACGTTCCTAGTCAGATCGTCAAAGTCTAGTCCACCAAAAACGATAGCCACCATCTCACTGAAAGACGGGACACCTTTGCCTCTATCAAACATTGTATTGAAGATCAAAGAGAAATAGAAGAAGCCATCTAGCTACTAGATATGAACGCGTAGGTCTGTGGTAAAATACTCAAGCATCATCGGAAGGGCAGCAAGGATGATGTAGAAGCCCTTCATGATCGATTCCCCCTGCGGCAGAGTACTGAAAAAGACCTCCATATGGGATCGCGGAAGAATAGAAACTAGCAGCGGCGGAAAAAGGATTTCGAGTGGCTCTCTGATGTATTGGGAATATTTGGGAATTTACAGAGGTGGAATTAGTTAGGCCGTGCCACGAGGGGCCCACAAGCCTGGGGTGCGCCTAGCGAGCTTGTTGCTCCCTCGTGGCTCGTCTGGTCTTCTCCCGAACCTTCGAGTGTCCCTTTTGGTCTAGAAAAAATTAATCCAAAGTTTTTCTTTCCATTTGCACTCTGTTTGATATTGATTTTCTGAAAAGCCAAAAACTAGCAAGAAAACAACAACTATCACTTGGCACTAGGTTAATTGGTTAGTCCCAAAAAATAATATATAATTGCATATAAAACATCCAAGATTGATACTATAATAGCATGGAACAATACTTTGGAGACGTATGAAGCATCCCCAAGCTTAATTCCTGCTCGTTCTCGAGTAGGTAAATGATAAAAACAGAATTTTTGATGTGGAATTCTACCTAACATGTCTATCATGTAATCTTTATTTTATGGTATGAATATTTAGATCCAAATGATTCAAAGTAGTAGTCTATAATTTGACATAAATACATTAATACTCAGGAGTATGAACAAATGATCGTGCCTTTCAAAATATAAATGCTGAAGAACGCTATCCCTACAAAATCATATAGCCTTGCCATGCTCCATCTTCTTAATGCAAAGTATAAATCATGCACTACCCCGGTGTCAGCCAAGCAATTGGTTCATACTTTTTAACATGCTTCAGCTTTTTCAACCCCCACGCAATACATGAGCGCAAGCCATGGATATAGCACTATGGGTGGAATACAATGCGGTGGTAGAGATTAATTTGGAGAAGACAAAAAAGGAGAAAGTCTCACATCAACGAGGCTAATAAATGGGCTATGTAGCTGCCCATCAATTGATGTCAATGCAAGGAGTAGGGATTGCCATGCAATAGATGCACTAAGAGCTATAAGTGTATGTAAGCTCAAACTGATAACTAAGTGGGTGTGCATCCAACTTGCTTTCTCTAGACCTCGGGCATTTGAGGAAGCCTATCATTGGTATTTACAAGCCAAGTTCTATAATGAAAATTTTCTACTAGTATATGGAAGTGACTACATAGGAGACTCTCTATACGAAAAATATGGTGATACTTTGAAGCACAAGTGTGGAAAAAACATAGTAACATTGCCCCTTCTCTCCTTTTCTCTCATTATTTTTTAGTGGTCTCTTTTGGCCTCTTTTTTTATTTCCTTGCTGAGACAATGCTCTAATAATGAATAATGACGATCATCACACTTCTATTTACTTCCAACTCGATACTAGCTCAAAATATGACTCTGTATGAATGCCTCTGGCAGTGTACGAGGATGTGCAATGATCTAGCGTAAGCTGCGTAACATGTATAACAATGATGAACGATGGCTGAACCACAAATACTATGTCAGCTATATGATCATGCAAAGCAATATGACAATGATGATGTGTGTCATAATAACGGAACAATGGAAGTTGCATGGCAATATATAATGTCGCTTGAAGCTACTCGGTATTTCCCCAAAGAGGAAGGGATGGTGCAGCACAGCAGTGGTAGGTATTTCCCTCGGATATGAAACCAAGGTTATCAAACCAGTAGGAGAACCAAGCAACACAACGTAGACAACCCCTGCACATAGATAACAATCCTCGCAACCCGACGTGTAAAAGGGGTTGTCAATCCCTTTCGGGTACGGCGCCTCAAAATAGGCAAACGGACGTGAGATAAAATTGTAGTAGATTGATAGATCGAACACCAAATAAAATAAATAAGAATAAATTGAAGCAAGGTATTTTTTTATTTTTGGTTTAATATATCTGAAAATAAATGCAAAGGAAAAGTATATCGCAAAGGCAAATATATGAGAAAGAGACCCGGGGGCCGTAGGTTTCACTAGTGACTTCTCTCGAGAAAAATAGCAAACGGTGGGTGAACAAATTACTATTGGGCAATTGATAGAACTTCAAATTCTCATGACGATATCCCGGCAATGATCATTATATAGGCATCACGTCCAAGATTAGTAGACCGACTCCTGCCTGCATCTATTACTATTACTCCACACATCGACCGCTATCCAGCATGCATCTAGTGTATTAAGTTCATGGAGAAACGGAGTAATGCAATAAGAACGATGACATGATGTAGACATAGACCCCATCGTTTTATCCTTAGTAGCAACGATACATACGTGTCGGTTCCCCTTCTGTCACTGGGATCAAGCACCGTAAGATCGAACCCACTACAAAGCACCTCTTCCCATTGCAAGATAAACAGATCAAGTTGGCCAAACGAAACCCAAATATCGGAGAAGAAATACGAGGCTATAAGCAATCATGCATATAAGAGATCAAAGAAACTCAAATAACTTTCATGGATGTAAAAAGATAGATCTAATCATAAACTCAAAGTTCATCGATCCCAACAAACACACCGCAAAAAGAGTTACTCCCTCTGTAAACTAATATAAGAGCATTTAGAATACTAAAGTATTAATCTAAACGTTCTTATATTAGTTTACAGAGGGAGTACATCATATGGATCTCCAAGAGATCATTGTATTGAGAATTCAGAGAGAGAGAGAGAGAGAGAGAGAGGAAGCCATCTAGATACTAACTACGGACCCCAAGGTCTACAAAGAACTACTCACGCATCATCGGAGAGGTACCAATGGAGGTGGTGAACCCCATCCGAGATGGTGTCTAGATTGGATCTGGTAGTTCAGGACTCTGCGGCGGCTGGATCAATATTTCATCGACTCCCCTAGGGTTTTGGGAATATTGGGGAATTTATAGAGCAAAGAGGCGGTCTGGGGGGCACCCGAGGTGGGCACAACCCACCAGGGCGTGCCTGGGCCTCCTGGCACGCCCTGGTGGGGTGTGCTCTCCTCGGAGCACCCCCAGGCGCAGCCAGGGCCCATTATGTTCCTTCTGGTCCAAAAACAATCTCCGTAAAGTTCCATTGTGTTTGGACTCCGTTTGATATTGATTTCCGGCGATGTTAAAAACATGCAAAAAACAACAACTGACACTTGGCACTATGTCAATAGGTTAGTACACAAAAATGATATAAAATGACTATAAAATGATTATAAAACATCCAATATTGATAATATAACAACATGGAACAATAAAAAATTATCGATACGTTGGAGACGTATCAGCATCCCCAAGCTTAACTCCTACTCGTCCTCGAGTAGGGAAGTGATAAACATAATTTTTGATGTGGAATGCTGCCTATCATGTCATATCATATTTCTTTCTTTGTAGCATGGACATTTGGACTTTTATATTGTTCAAAGCAATAGTCTTGTTTTGACATGATAATTTAAATACTCAAGCATATCAATAAGCAACCATGTCTTTCAAAATATCAACGCTAAAATAAGTTACCCCTAGCCCATCATGCTCAACCGTTGATCCATTCATGAAACACTCTCACATATTAGCTACAACCAATACTCAAGTACGATCATATTGCCTCCTAGTTGGTGCTTTTATAAGAGAAGATGGAGACTCAAATTCAAAGATAAAAATTGCATAAGGTAAAAGAAAGGCCCTTCGCAGAGGGAAGTAGGGATTTGTAGAGGTGACATAGCTCAAAGAGAAAAACTTAGAGATAAAAACATTTTGGGAGGTGTATCCTTCCCACCAACGAAAACGACTTTGAGTTCCCAACACTTTCCATGCTAGATATATCATAGGCGGTTCCCAAATAAAAAATAAAGTTTATCCCTTTTTCAACCATACTTTCACTTTCCATGGCTAGCCGTATCCACGGTTGCCTTCCATACCAACACTTTCGAAGGAATTTATTATTTAACAACATAAAGTAAATTAATTTTTCATTTCGGGACTGGGCATCCCTAATACCTTTGCCTTAATCTCGTGCAATGACAAGTGAATAAACACTCATCTTGAGAATAACACATCTAGCATGGAAAATATTAGCCACCCTCACCGCTCCGCGAGCGAAACGAACACACAAAAGAGAAGTTTATTTTCAAAATTAGAGATGCCACATACAAATTTGCTTAGAACGGCAAAAGCATACTGCATATAGGTAGATATAGTGGTTTCATGTGGCAAAACTGGTTTAAACGATTTTGGATGCACAAGTAGATATCGTAGATATCATACTTAGTGCAAAATGAAGGCTAGCAAAAGATTGAGAAGCGACCAACCAAGAAACGGATAATCTCATAAGCGAGCATTAAGCATAATTAACACCGAATAATGCACCACAAGTAGGATATAATTTCATTGCATGACTATTGACTGTCGTGCTTGCATAGGGAATCACAAACCTTAACACCAATATTCTTACTAAAGCACACTCATCAAGATAACTCACATATCACATCATCATATCTCAAAACTATTACTAAGAATCAAGTTTATTTTTTCCAATGATCTTCATGAAAGTTTTTATTATATCCTTCTTGGATATCTATCACCCTGGGACTAATTTTCATGTGTTGCTTTTCATAAGCTCAAACAAATATAAGTGAAGATCATGAGCACAAATTTTTTCTCTCAAATTTTAAGTGAAGCAAGAGAGAATTTATTAAAAAATTTACTAACTCTCAAATAAATCTAAATGAATCAAGAGAGCATTTCTTCAAAAATACTAAAGCACACCATGCTCAAAAACATATAAGTGAAGCACTAGAGCAAGTCCATAGCTCGTAAAAATTGAAGTGAAGCATAGAGAGCAATTCTAACAGGTCATGACATAATTTTGGCTCTCTCAAATAGGTGTGTCCAGCAAGGAATCAAGACTTAAAATACAAAATAAAACAAGCAAAGACTCATATCATACAAGACGCTCCAAACAAAACACATAGTATGTGATGAATAAAAATATAGCTTCGAGTAAAATACCGATAGTCGTTAGAAGAAAGAGGGGATGCCACTCGGGGGAATCCCCAAGCTTAGTTGGTTGCTCATTATTGGATAGTAGCTTGGGATGCCGGGGCATCCCCAAGCTTAGGCTCTTCTACTCCTTATACCTTCATCCATCGTAAGATAACCCAAATCTTGAAAACTTCAATCACACAAAACTCAACAAAACCTTCATGAGATCCATTAGTGTAAGAAAGCAAATCACTATATAAGTGCTGTGTCAAACCAATTCATATTTTGTTTTTGCATTCACTACTAGGAAAAGGGCTATAGCTAATATGGACATTAATGGCGCACCACATATGTGGTGCGCCACTGCTATATAGCAGTGGCGCACCATGTGTAGGTACTCCATTAGTGTCCATATCACTAATGGCGCACCACACCCACGGTGCGCCACTACTAATTTTTTTTCCAAAACTAGTAATGGCGCACCACACACTCTGTGCGCCACTATTAACAATTTTTTTATTTTTTTCAAAACTAGTAATGGCGCACCAGGGTATGGTGCGCCATTACTAGTTCAAACTAGTAATGGCGCACCACAACCACGGTGCGCCACTACTAACAATTATTTTTTTATTTTTTTGCAAAACTAGTAATGGCGCACCACGTAACAGGTGCGCCATTAGTAACCAGGGTTACTAATGGCACATTGTTAGGTGGTGCGCCATTGGTAACCTGAGGGCAGCTAGATATTTTGGACAGCCACCTACCACACTCACTTTCCCCACTTCATTCTCTCCACCTCCTCCTCCAAGCTTGTCTCGGCTGCCTCCTCCTCCTCACCTCATTTGCACCATAGATTCACCCAAATTAAGTGGTTAAATTTCCTTTTTTGATAGGTAATTAAGGGGAAAGCTTTCTTTATGTTGTAGATCTACTTTTTTCTCCCTCCAACAACGTGCACATGCACTTTTTATGGCCTAGATCTACGTATGTTTGTGGTGTTGCATATGTTTGTGTTTGCAGGTACCGATATTTGAAATGCGATAGTTGCCAATATTTTGCCGGAATGTTGATTCATTTCCGTTTCGGCGAGAATTTGGCACTATGCATTCTTTTTGGTCCTATTTTTAGGCGAAGTCATGCCAATTTTTTTTGGTTCTAAAATATCGTTTTGCTCAACCCCGCAGGCGACCATGGTCGGCACGATGACCGAAGGCATCGTGAATAGGTTTTTGAGCTCCGCGAAGGCCGAGATGCTTCAAAAGAACGAGACGGAGATAAGATGGCCGTGTCGAAGATGCAAGCTGAAGAGCCTTATGGACCCGGATTCCGTACAGGTGCGGGACCACCTGCTCTTGCGTGGTTTCATGGATGGCTATCGGTGGCAAGGTGATGAACATGATTATGAAGTCGTCCATGGGGGCCGGGCAAGAAATGAGGAAGGGCAGCAAGACAACCGCGCCAAGGGCGGGCGAGAAGACGAAGAATCTCCAGGACATGATCACGAACTAGATGCAGTACACAGTCATCATGCAGAAGATGCCAGCCATGATGATGAGGAAGATGCCGAAGCAGACGAAGGGCATGATCATGAAGATGAAGATGCCGGAGCAGACGATGATGGACCATCGATGGGCTGGGTGCAGGACCCTCATATTCAAGAGCTGCTTCTCAAGCAGACGGATAACGAAAGAGCTGCCGCCCGAGAGAAAGCCAAGCTGGATCAACTAGAGATAGACGCGGTTACTCCATTGTATGAAGGATGCAGGCCCGAGGATACCCGCCTGAAAGTAACGCTCATGGCTCTGGAGATGAAGGTAAAACACAAAATGACCGACGCATGCTTCGACGAGAACATGTCATTCTGGCACAAATGTCTTCCCAAGGGGAACAAGTGCCCGACCAGTTTCGAGGAGGCGAAGAAAATAGTGTCTCCTCTGGATTTACCGCACGTGAAATACCATGTGTGCATGAACAATTGCATCATTTATCGGGACGAGCACGCGGAGTCTACCATATGTCCGGTGTGCGGCGTCACTCGATACAAGAAGAGGAAGAAAGCTCCTCGAAAAGTGGTGTGGTACTTTCCGATCACTCCTCGTCTGCAGCGGTACTTCGCGGACCCTAAGCTAGCAAAGCTCCTGCGTTGGCACGCGGATAGGGAGGAGAAGAAGCGAGAATATGACGGAAATGATTCGGAGATAAATAAAAAAGACAAGATGCCGAGTCACCCTAAGGATGCGAGCCAGTGGCAAGCGTTGAACTTCGAACACCTAGAATTTGGGGACGATCCAAGGAACATCGTGCTGGGCGTGAGCACCGATGGAGTCAATCCGTTTGGCAGCCAGAGAAGCACACATAGCACCTGGCCTGTGTTTGTGTGGATGTACAACCTTCCCCCCTGGTTGTGCATGAAGAGGAAGTACATTCACATGAGTATGCTAATTGAAGGGCCGAAACAACCAGGGAACGACATCAATCTGTATCTGGGGCTGCTGAAAGAGGAGCTAGACACGCTGTGGAAAACGCCAGCCAATACGTGGGACACCGCAGAGAAAGAATATTTCCCTTTGAGAGCCGCACTGCTCACGACGGTGCACGACTGTCTCAGTTACGGATATGTCGCGGGGCAGGTGGTTCATGGATTTTTTGGATGCGTCAGGTGCATGGATGACACAACGTATCGCCAGCTAGATAGAGATCCCGGGTCTTCGAAAACCGTGTTCACGGGACATCGAAGGTGGCTTCACGATGATGACTCATGGAGAAAACGCAAGGATCTGTTCGATGGTGAAACCGAACCCCGAAGACGCTCGCGTATGAGGAATGGCGAGGAAATAGACGAGCTGTTGAAAAATTGGAAAGATTGCCCACTGCCGGGAAAGAAGCAAAAGGCGCCAGAGCCGGGAAAGAAGCGAAAGGCGCCAGAGCCACTGTTGAAGGTATGGAAAACGAGGTCTGTTTTCTGGGACTTGCCGTACTGGAAGATCCTCCGTGTGCCTCACAGCCTTGATGTCATGCATATCACGAAGAACGTGTGCGAGAGTCTGCTTGGTACCCTGCTCAACATGCCAGAGAGGACCAAAGATGGGCCGAAAGCAAGGGCAGACTTGAAATGAATGGGCATCAGGGAGGAGCTTCACGCTAATGATGATGATGATGAGGCGAAGCAGGACACGGAAAGTCATCGCAAAGGCAAAAAGGCCAAGAAGATTGGAAATGACTACCCTCCCGCGTGCTTCACTCTAAGTCAGGAGGAGATCGAGCAGTTTTTCACCTGGCTCATAGGAGTAAAACTTCTTTACGATTACGCGGGGAAGATAAGCAGATACCTAGACTCAGCGAAGCAGAAGTTCAGCGGGATGAAGTCTCACGACTGTCACGTGCTGATGACGCAGATACTTCCAGTTGCAATCCGTGGGAACGCACGTCCATGAAACGCTATTTGTCCTATGCAACTTTTTCGACGTCATCTCTCGGAAGTCGGTTGGCGTGAGGCAACTCAGAAGGCCACAGGAAGAGATCATGGTGATACTATGCGAGCTTGAGATGTACTTCCCGCCCGCATTCTTCGATGTTATGGTGCATCTGCTGGTCCATATCGTGGAGGATATCATCCAACTCGGGTCGACGTACCTGCACAGCATGATGCCATTCGAAAGGATGAATGGTGTCATCAAAGGATACGTTCGCAACATGTCACGTCCAGAGGGAAGCATAGCCAGGGGCTTTCTGACCGAAGAGTGCATCTCCTACTGCACGAATTATCTAGGCATCGAGAACCCCGTTGGTCTGCCTGTCAACAGGCACCTCGGCAGGCTCGCTGGATGGGGTCACCGCGATGGTCGCTGCGAAATGCATGTCGACTTCGAGGGTCGACTCGCCGACTTTGAAAGAGCAAACCTAGTCGCGCTACAACACATAGACGTGGTCGATCCTTGGGTGGTAGAGCACAAAACCTTTATTGAGAAGACGTACAATGACCGAGGCCAACAGAGGACGGACGGAGATATAATCAAAGAGCACAACTCATGTTTCACGCGTTGGTTCAAGGAGAAGCTTCTGTCGTACCCTTTACATGAGGATTCTTCCGCGGAAGAAAAACTCATATTCGTCTTGTCACAGGGCGTCGAGCACAACCTGATGACCTATGAGGCGTACGATATCAACGGCTACACATTCTACACCGAGGACAAGGACATGAAGAGCGATGGTTATCAGAACTCCGGGGTAACGATGGAATCCTACACCGGTAACGACAAGGATAGATACTACGGAAGGATCGAGGAGATCTGGGAGCTGAGCTACGCTGGAGAGAAGGTCCCGATCCGTGTCAGATGGGCCAAGAGCGTCCTAAAAGAAGACTGGCATTTCACCACCATGGTTATACCCGAAGCCAAATCCAAGACCGCGGGCGCAAACGTCACCGCGAAAAATGAGCCATGGGTACTGGCTTCCCAAGTGGACCAATGCTTCTTCATTACCGACCCGTCAAAGCTCAGTCCTGTTGTCGTGAGGAGAGGCAAAAGGAAGATCATCGGAATGGATGGAGTCGCCAATGAGCAAGACTTCGACAAGTATGGCGACCCGAAGATGGAACTTGACGACGACGATGAAGTGCCATACACCACAAGAAGAAGCAGGACCACCCTACCTAAAGGACGTCTGTTCAACAGAAGAACTCCATTTGTGAAAAAGAAGGGCAAGAAGATTGTGAAAAGATAGCTAGCTAAGATCGATTGTATTTTAATTGTAGTTTTCATTTCTCGATTGTATTTCGACATATTGAAATGATATTTCTTCTGTTCTAGTCCTCATGAATATTTATTTATGTTTATTCTGGTATTTATGTTTATTCTGGTATACCAATTTTTATTTATGTTTATTCTGGTATTGAATTTCTAACTCACAAAAAGTATTGAATTTGTTAATATTTTTTGAACTCATGAATATTTTTAAATTTCATGGGCACATTTTGAATTCATGAATATTTTTTCGAATTTGATGATATTTATTCATATTCATAAATGTTTTACCAATTCACAAATGAATGCAATTAAAAATAAAAATAAAAACAAATTTGATGATATTTTCAAATAACAAATTTGATGATATTTTCGAGGAGTGATCGGAAAGTACCACACCACTTTTCGAGGAGCTTTCTTCCTCTTCTTGTATCGAGTGACGCCGCACACCGGACATATGGTAGACTCCGCGTGCTCGTCCCAGCTTCACGGCGAGCAACTCGCACAACGCGTAGGCGGCGCCATTGGTGTCTCCGGCGGAGGCGGTATTGGTGTCTCCGGCGCTGGCACGGGCATTGGAGCTTAATGCACCCGGGTGTACGCCGGCCGGCACCTCGGCAGCAAGCGGCCCCTCCGTTAGTTGCACGCCCGCCGTTGGCGGTGCCTCGACATTAGCCGAGCTCGACGCCATCACGGTAACTAAGCCTCTCGGCCGATGACTTCATCTCCTTGCCTTTGACTAGGCATCCCTGACGCCGTACATGTTTCACAAGGCGCCGCCGACGTTCCATGCACTCTCCTGCACTTCGTGGGCGGCGAGTTGATCGATGTCGCCAAGGGCAGAATCGTTCAACCGGGCACCCTGTGTTCCACGGTAATCCGATGCCACCCACCGTGTATAGGGTTGAACTGGTTCGGGTGCTGCCAGGCTGTGACGAGTTGTTACCTCCGATTCGACCCACTGGGGCCGACGAAGATGATGTGATGACCCTCAGCGCCTGCGTAAGCTGGCCCCTGCTTTGGCCGAAGAGCCAGATTCGTTTGGGGGTGGGGGACACCACCCCACAGACAACACCGCCAGTCGTGCCGGCGCCAAGCCATGGCAAGACCGCCGCAACGCTACCGGACATGCCGGACATCCCTATGGCACAGGATCCGGACATGCATATGGCACAGGATCCGGACATGCATATGGCACAGGATCCGGACGACGACGACAACAACGACGGTACATTTACCAACGTCGATAAGTACTTTGCCGAACATGGGTACGGTGACGAATTCTTCGTGCCTCCTCAAGAACCCAACCTTGAAAAACACGACCGCGATCTAGCTGGTACCACGGAGAAACCCAATTGCAACAGGCGTCGTTTGGCGTTCAGTTCTCAGGAGACGCCTCCAGCTGCTGCCTTCATCGAGCCTCAGATAGCCGAGGTGCGGAATATTATCAGCCCCAACACACTCAAGAAGGCGGTCTCTGAGCAGAACTCGATCCCATTACAGCAGATGAGGAAGAAGGGACGGAAACGAAAGAATAACAAGGGTGGTGCGAGCCAGCCGGCACCGAGTACGATCCGTGCTCAGGACAGGCCACCTTCACCGAAGGATATCTCGAGGAGGGTGCATGTGGCGAGTAGGCCGATGCTACCGACTAATCTGCTCAATGCTACAACCGGTGCTATGCGGAGTCTGCATGACAGTGTTCTTTCTTTGGAGAAGCGGCGTCTCTCCGAGAATGATGTGGCATACCCGGTTTTCGTGGCCAAGGTGCTAGAGGGCAAGGGCTTTGTGGATAGCGCCATCGGGGGTAATGATCGTCCTGCGGTTTGATGACATCTTCGCTATGTTTAACCTTCATCCGCTGCACTACACCTTCGTTCGGCTATTTTCGCTAAGTATGGAGATGCGGATCATTAGAGACAAGACCCCGGACATCGTGATAGTCGACCCCTTCTACATGTGTGCCAAGATCTTGGGCAGCGCTGGGGACCGGCAAGTCGCGAGTTCATACCTCGAAGGCGTCATTCTGGCGGAACCAGATAAGGATAACTTCCTCGTGCCTTACTTTCCTGAGTAAGTCATCCCCTCACCGCCCCGTAACATATGATTTCTTAGATTTCGATCGTTCTTTTTTTTCTAACATTCCGTGTTTTGTGCAGTGACACACATTCCACACTCATCCTCTTAAGCCCGAACTATTCCTTGGCCACGCATTTCGACTCGGACCGTCAGTCGAAGAAAGACTACACAAATATCAAGAAAGTTCTTGATGATGTTCTCCCCGGCTATGCCAAATCTGGAGGCACCTTCAGGAGGCCAATTTTTAGGTACAGCAAGCACGTGTTCACCCACGTAACGACGTTCCCCTGCGTCAAGCAGCTGCCTGGCGGTCAGAAGGATGCCTACTACGCCCTCCATCACATGCGGGCGATCGTACGGGACCATAATCACCTTCTGTTACCAAATAGTCTCAAAGATTGGGCCGCACGCTTGTCGGCAATCCAGGACGCGGACCTCGGACAAGAATTCTTTTGCATCCAGTCGAAGTTTGCGGAAATCATCCATCAAGATGTCCTTCGTACCTCGGGGCAATTCTACCTCAAATATCAACCGTCCAACAGTGAAATAGAAACAACGCTACAAATGCAGGCTGACAACAACCGCACATTCATGACCATCACGAAAGATGGCGGCTTCATCCACGCTCCGGTCCCTGAGTCAAGTCGAAATTAGTGATGCTATGTAGTTCTGAAATATCGATTAGCTCATGTTGTAATTAAACTTTAATGAACTTGTATGTCTCTTTGGTTTGGACAGTCGTTCAACTTATATGTAATCGATGCTATTTATTAGTAGGACCATGAATCGTGCTATTAATGTGTTGCTTTTCTCTTCTGATCCTTTTGTTGCATACTTGTATATTGCTTATGTATTGTCTGTGAATTGCTACTAATGTTTTGTTTGTCTAGTGCATAGAGATGCCGTCGTATGTCGTGTACAAGGGTAAGGTTCCCGGAGTCTACGACGACTGGGAGGGGTGTTGGAGATAGGTTCACCGTTTCAGCGGTAACAGTTACACACCACTAGGGCGGAGGCGGAAGCTAGATATGCGCGCTATCTAGCGGGAGAGAGGAGGGAGCGTTGGAGGAACCGGATGAAGACCAGTTTCATTGCGATGATGCTCATCGTGATGACTGCAGCTCTCTTCTATGTGATGGTAGTTTAGATGATCGATATCGACTTGTAATGTGAACACAAACTCGCTACTTGCGGTCTCGAGACTTGTAATGTTCTAACTTTGTTCGGTATTTTGAATTCGGAGACTAATATGATGAATTGTATTCGGAGACTAATCTTCTATTGTATTCGATAAATCTGCTGTTTATATGTTGTGCTGTCTATATTCTGTGCAGTAATATATTTTGTAACCTGTGCAAATATCAGAAAAGAAAAAAATTCCTAATATTCATACTAGTGGCGTACCATACTGCACTTTAGTGGCGCACTGCAATAAGCACACTAGTGGCGCATTATCTAGAAGTGCGCCATTAGTAACGCAGAGCACAAGGTAAATAAGCCTCCCTTGGGAGGCATAGTAATGGCGCACTGGTGCACATAGTAATGGCGCACGGTGTGGTGCGCCACTATTATCTGGGATACTAGTGGCACACCAGAGGTGCGCCATTACTATTTGTTACTAGTGGCGTGTTAATAGCGGCGCACCTGTAGTGTGCCATTAATAGCAAAAACAGGTGCGCCACTAACAGCCCTTTTTCTAGTAGTGATTATATCTACTGTATTCCAACTTTTCTATGGCAAAAACTAATCAAAGAAAACCATAGAGTCATCAAAATAAGCACACAATGCAAAGAAAACAGAATCTGTCAAAACAGAACAGTCTGTAGTAATCTGACTATTTCGAAAACTTCTGGAACTCCAAAAATTCTGAAAAATTAGGACGGCTTGAGCAATTTGTAAATTAATCTTCTGCAAAAAGAATTGGTATTTTATCACGCTCTGGTAAAAAATGAGAATTGTTTTCGTGAGCGTAGAAGTTTCTGTTTTGTCAGCAAGATCAAACAACTATCACCCAAGAAGATCCTAAAGGCTTTACTTCGCAACAAATAATAATTAAAACACAATCATAATAGTATCATAATTGTGCAAACACACAAGAACAGAAAGCAAAAAGCAAAAATAAATTTTATTCATTGGGTTGCCTCCCAACAAGCGCTATAGTTTTACTCCGTTAGCTAGGCATAAAGCAAGGATCTAAGTTTTGTCATCTTTGTCCAACTCTTCAATCAAACACTTAGAATCCTTCAAAGATTTAGCATAAAGATCTTCAATGGCAATACTCCTAGGAATAAATTTAAAGATTTCATTGTTGCAAAAAGGATCTCTGATCACTTCAGCAAAATCCGGGTGAATACTAATCATCTTAAGATCTTCTTTATTACTGTTACTAGAAGTTGCACACTTGTTCTTGGTAACTTGAGTAACTTTGCCAATCTTTACGGGAGTTTTTTTATAGTTTTAGTGGAAGTGAAAGCCGTGCTTAGATTACTAAAAACTTCTTCTAATTATCGATCCGAGACGGGCTTTCTTCTATTCTTTCATGGATAACGGTGCCCTTTTCTTTTAACAACTTAAAAATATCTCCCGCTTTTAACCCAATCTTGGTGGCAAAATTATGCATCTTTTTATCTATAATTTCCATATGATCTTCGGTGAGCATTTTCTTTTCAATAGCATCTAGTCTTTCCATAACATGCTCAAGAGTCAAAGTTGTTTCATTAATCATGAGAGGTGGTGAGCTCACTAAATTTACCATAGCAGAATGTAAACAGAATGGGCCAGGCTCAGGGGATCTCAATGGGCTTTGACCTACCAAACCTCATCCAGCCCGTCCCAGGTCTGGAAGAACTGTCTCAGCCTTTCTCTGATGATGAAATTATGAAGGTTCTAAAGGAGATGCCACCTGATAGAGCACCTGGTCCAGATGGATTCAATGGTTTGTTTGTTAAGCGTTGCTGGCCGATAATTAAGCAGGATTTTCAGCGTCTCATCCAGGATTTTTATGAAGGGAAATTGTTTCTTGAGAATATCAATGGCTCTCTCATTACTCTCATACCCAAGATGCTCTCTCCTGAGGGACCAGATGATTTTCGGCCTATTTCTTTGACTAACACTTGTTTGAAATTTCTTACCAAACTGTTAGCCAACAGGTTGCAAAAAGTGATCCTCAGTTGTATCCATAAAAATCAATATGGGTTCTTGAAGAGTAGATCAATTCAGGATTGCTTAGCTTGGTCCTTTGAATACATACACCAATGCAAACAGTCAAAGAGACCCATTATAATTCTGAAGCTGGATTTTGCAAAGGCATTTGATACTGTGGAGCATGAGGTTATTTTGCAAATGCTCAAGCACAAGGGGTTTGATGACAAATGGATTTGCTGGGTTAAAGACATCCTCTCTACAGGATCTTCCTCTATTTTTCTCAATGGGATACCTGGCAAACAGTTTAAGTGCAAGTGTGGTGTCAGACAGGGTGATCCACTCTCACCTTTGCTATTTGTAATTGCTGCTGATCTTCTGCAATCAGTGGTTAACCAGATGTTCTCCCATGGAACCTTAACTCTCCCAATTCCCTCACATGACCAGGATTTCCCTATAATACAGTATGCTGATGACACTGTCATCTTTTTGTCTGCCAGAGATGAGGGGTTGGTTGCTCTTAAAAATATGTTGCTTACCTTTCAACAATCCACCGGGCTTAAAGTCAATTTTGCAAAGTCTTCCATGATTCCTTTAAATATTGATGAGGTGGAAGCTGCCAGGTTAGCTGATCTGCTCGGATGCAAAATTGGTCAGCTCCCATTTACTTATCTGGGTTTGCCACTTGGTACTACCAGGCCTAGAATTGTGGATTTTATGCCCTTAGTTGATGCTCTGGAAAGGAGATTGACAGCTAGTTCATCCATGTTAAACCAAGGCTCCAGGTTGCAGCTGTTAACTTCTGTCTTGACATCTATTCCCATATATTTCCTCTGCAGTTTACAACTCCCACCTGGCATTATTAAGCAACTGGACAGGATTTTTAGACAGTGCTTGTGGAGAGGAAACAGTGATGCACCAAAACAATCTTTGGCTGCATGGGATCTAGTTTGTAGGCCAAAGGAAAAAGGAGGGCTTGGGGTGATTAATTTGCATATCCAAAATAAGGGCCTCCTTCTCAAGCATCTCCACAAATTCTTCAATAAGGTTGATATACCATGGGTAACATTGATCTGGATAGTTATTATGATGATGGTGTCCCACATGCTACAGCCCCAGTTGGTTCATTTTGGTGGAGGGATATCCTCAAGCTTTCAGATGCATCTACTGCTATTTCCTCAGTTCACATCAATATGGGAAACTCTGCCGTTTTTTGGTCTGATGCTTGGCTAATTGTTGGCTCTTCCATACCTCTATGTGGGAGATTACCTAGGCTTTTCTCCTTTGTTATTAATGACAAACTCTCTGTGCATGAATTCCTCATCTCTCAGGATTTATATTCAATGTTCTTCTTGCCTTTCTCACATGAGGCTGCTCTGGAGTTGCAAGTTCTGGAAGCTTGGATCCTGGACTTACACAGGGACATCACACTGCCAGATGTCTGGATATGGCCTGGAAAATCTGGTGGCTACTCTGCCAAGAGCTTTTACACTCTCATGCACTCTCTTTTGCCAACTATCTTGCCATGCAAGTGGTTGTGGGATAGCAAGTGCACCATGAAGATCAAAGTCTTTGGTTGGTTGTTATTCTTTGATAGACTCAACGCCAAGGACTTATTAATTCGTAGGCATTGGAGATCACCATTGTATGACAATCTCTGTGTTATCTGCAATGAATTTGTCTATGAGGATAGGTTGCACTTGTTCTTCAACTGTAACTTCAGTCGCAGAGTGTGGAATTATATTTCCATTGATTGGACCAGGGGATCGGAGATTCAGCAATGTATCCAGCATGCAAGATCAAGATTTAAGCATCCTTTCTTCTTTGAAGTTATGCTCACTGCAGCTTGGAATATATGGATCCTCAGGAATGGAAGGACTTTCAGAGGAGAAAATGCAACCTTTGCTGCTTGGAGATGTAATTTTGTACATGACCTTACTCTTCTAGCTCATAGAATGATAGTAGATAATAGGGACAAGTTGTATGCTTGGATTAACTCTCTCAATTAACTACAAGTAGGTAGGTAGGTTCTGCTTTTCTTCATCTTAGCCCTTGTAATTTCCCCCAGCTTGTACAGTTGATACCTTGTTCTTTATATTAATAAAGGGCTGTGGAGCTTTGCTCTACAGTAAATATTCAAAAAAAAAATTTACCATAGCATTAAAAGCATCAAGAGAAGGACACATCAAGAAATTTCCACCAGTAATCGTATCAAGGACGAATCTATACTAAATGGTGTTGCCAACATAAAAACAACGAAGAAGAACAACGGTAGATTGCTTACGGATAGATCTATTATAAGCATTGCAAATCCTATACCAAGCATCCTTTAAATTTTCTCCTCCCCTTTGTTTAAAGTTGAGAACCTCGTTCTCGGGAGTGCAAGCAATAGGGGAAGAACTATCCATAACGATAATAACAGCAAATAAGATTGCACACAAAAACAGATCCGGCAAGAAAACGGCGAACGAAAAGGAGGGGCGAATAAAACGACAATTTTTTGTAAAGTGGGGGAGAGGAAAATGAGAGGCAAATGGAAAATAATTTAAATTGCGAGGAGATGAGATTTGTGATTAGGAACCCGGTATATGTTGAAGATCCTCCCCAGCAACGACGCCAGAAATTCCTTTTGATGTCGCTTGAAGCTACGTCGGTATTTCCCCAAAGAGGAAGGGATGATGCAGCACAGTGGCGGTAGGTATTTCCCTCAGATATAAAACCAAGGTTATCGAACCAGTAGGAGAACCAAGCAACACAACGTAAACAACCCCTACACACAGATAACAAATCCTTGCAACCCGACGTGTAAAAGGGGTTGTCAATCCCTTTCGGGTACGGCGCCTCAAGATAGGCAAACAGACGTGAGATAAAATTGCAGTAGATTGATAGATCGAACGCCAAATAAAATAAATAAGAATAAATTGCAGCAAGGTATTTTTGTATTTTTGGTTTAATAGATCTGAAAATAAATGCAAAGGAAAAGTAGACCGCAAAGGCAAATATATGAGAAAGAGACCCGGGGGCCGTAGGTTTCACTAGTGGCTTCTCTCGAGAAAAATAGCAAACGGTGGGTGAACAAATTACTCTTGGGCAATTGATAGAACTTCAAATAATCATGACGCTATCCAGGCAATGATCATTATATTGGCATCACGTCCAAGATTAGTAGACCGACTCCTCCTGCATCTACTACTATTACTCCTCACATCGACCGCTATCCAGCATGCATCTAGTGTATTAAGTTCATGGAGAAACGGAGTAATGCAATAAGAACGATGACACGATGTAGACAAGATCTATCTATGTAGAGATAGACCCCCATCGTTTTCTCCTTAGTAGCAACGATACATACGTGTCGGTTCCCCTTCTGTCACTGGGATCAAGCACCGTATGATCGAACCCACTACAAAGCACCTCTTCCCATTGCAAGATAAACAGGTCAAGTTGGCAAACAAAACCCAAATCTAGGAGAAGAAATACGAGGCTTTAAGCAATCATGCGTATAAGATATCAAAGAAACTCAAATAACTTCCATGGATATAAAAAGATAGATCTAATCATAAACTCAAAGTTCATCGATCGCAACAAACACACCACAAAAAGAGTTACATCGTATGGATCTCCAAGAGACCATTGTATTGAGAATTCAGAGAGAGAGAGAGAAAGCCATCTAGATACTATCTACAGACCAGAAGGTCTACAAAGAACTACTCACGCATCATCAGAGAGGCACCAATGGAGGTGGTGAACCCCATCTGAGATGGTGTCTAGATTGGATCTGGTGGTTCTGGACTCTGCGGTGGTTGGATCAATATTTTGTCGACTCCCCTAGGGTTTTGGGAATACTGGGGTATTTATAGAGCAAAGAGGCAGCGCGGGGGGACACCCGAGGTGGGCACAACCCACCAAGGCGCGCCTGGGCCTCCTGGCGCGCCCTGGTGGGTTGTGCTCTCGTCAGAGCACCCCCCCCAGGCGTAGCCAAGGCCCATTATGTTCCTTCTGGTCCAAAAAAAATCTCCTTAAAGTTTTGTTGCGTTTGGACTCCGTTTGATATTGATTTCCTGCGATGTAAAAAACTTGCAGAAAACAACAACTGGCACTTGGCACTATGTCAATAGGTTAGTACCAAAAAATAATATGAAATGATTATAATACATCGAAGATTGATAATATAACAACATGGAACAATAAAAAATTATAGATACGTTGGAGACGTATCAATATATCTCAGGATGGCTAAGGAAATGCCATGATAGGTAGGTATGGTGGCTATTTTGAGGAAGATATAAGGAGCCTTATGTAGGATAGAGCATATCATATCACAGGGTTCGGATGCACCGGCAAAGTTTGCACCACATCTCATGGTGAAAAAGGGCAATGCACGGTACTAAAGAGGCTAGCAAATTGCAAAAAGGTGAGAATGCGTATAATCCATGGACTCACATTAGTCATAAATAACTAACGTACTTATTGCGAAAGTCTACTAGCCCTCGAAGCAAAGTACTACTACACATGCCCCTAGGGGGGTTGGTAGTAGTTAACCATCGCGTGCCCCCGACCTTCATGTAAAGGAAGGCACTCGATAATAAATCATGCTCCAACTTCTTAGCATAACGGGAGACTATACGTGCATGCTGCGGGAATCACAAACCTTAACACCAATATTCTTACTAAACCACAATTACTCACTAGTACATGCTACCTCTTGAGCACTGCGTAGGTTTTCCCTTGAAGAGGAAAGGGTGATGCAGCAAAGTAGCATAAGTATTTCCCTCAGTTTTTGAGAACCAAGGTATCAATCCAGTAGGAGACTACACGCAAGTCGCCTTGTACCTATAGTAATCTGTCAAAAACAGAATAGTCTGTAGTAATCTGTATCAAACGTATACTTCTGTAACTCCAAAAATTCTGAAATAAATTCGTGGACATGAGGGATTTGTCTATTAATCATCTGCAAAAATAGTCAACTAAATAGCATTCTCCAGTAAAAAAATGGCAACTAATCTCGTGAGCGCTAAAGTTTCTGTTTTTTACAGCAAGATCATAAAGACTTCACCCAAGTCTCCCCAAAGGTTCTACTTTGCACAAACACTAATTTAAAACATAAAAACACATCCAAACAGAAGCTAGATGAATTATTTATTACTAAATAGAAACAAAAAGCAAGAAACAAAAATAAAATTGGGTTTCCTCCCAACAAGCGCTATCGTATAACGCCCCTAGCTTGGCATAAAAGCAAGAATAGATCTAGGTATTATCATCTTTGGTTTTTTAATTTTTTTAGCGAGTCATGCTCGAATCCGGGAGGTTCTTTACGTTTCCCTTCATATTCGGAAATTTTTAGATCTAAAGAATCCAACCGTTTATTGCAAAGGGTAATCGACATAATCATGCGGTGAAGATTTCCGCTAACACTCTTAAGAGGTTCAAGAGACTTTTGTAAAATTTTCGTTACTTCGCAAATCTTCTCAAAAACTTGTGTCTCTTCTTGGGTATGATGTGGCCCCTTTCGTTGAGGTAGTGTTCCCACTATTCCCTCTATGATTTCATGCGCAATACTGGGATCAATTTCGATAAAATTTCCCTTGGCAACGCAATCCAAGAGTTGTTTATGGGACATATTCAATCCAACATAAAAATTGCGAAGTAAAATTCTAAAATTCACCTCTAAGGTGCAATTATGATAAGATTCCATCATCCTATGCCAAGGATCTTTTAAGTTTTCTCATGGTCTTTGTTTGAAGTGAAGGACTTCAAACTCGGGAGACAAAGGAGCAGAAAGAGGACTGGCCATGACAACAAACGATCTAACACACGGCGACACAAGAAGCAAGCGAAAAAGAGGCGAATGGAAAAAGAGGGAAAATAAAACGGCAAAAGGTGAAGTGGGGGAGAGGAAAACGAGAGGAAAATGGTGAATAATGTAATGCGAGGGATAAGAGTTTGTGATGGGTACTTGGTATGTCTTGACTTGACTTGACTTGGCGTAGATCTCCCCGGCAACGGCGCCAGAAATCCTTCTTGCTACCTCTTGAGCACTGCATTGGTTTTCCCTTGAAGAGGAAAGGGTGATGCAGCAAAGTAACGTAAGTATTTTTCTCAATTTTTGAGAACCAAGGTATCAATCCAGTAGGAGACTACACGCAAGTCGCCTTGTACCTACACAAACAAATAAGAACCTTGCAACCAACGCGATAAAGGGGTTGTCAGTCCATTCACAGCCACTTGTAAAAGTGAGATCTGATAGAGATAATAAGATAAATATTTTTGGTATTTTTATGATATAGATTGAAAGTAAAGATTGCAAAGTAAAATAGATTGGAAACTTATATGATGGAAAATAGACCCGGGGGCCATAGGTTTCACTAGTGGCTTCTCTCAAGATAGCATAATTTACGGTGGGTGAACGAATTACTGTGGAGCAATTGATAGAAAAGTGCATAGTTATGAGAATATCTAGGCATGATCATGTATATAGGCATCACGTCCGTGACAAGTAGACCGAAACGATTCTGCATCTACTACTATTACTCCACACATCGACCGCTATCCAGCATGCATCTAGAGTATTAAGTTCATAAGAACAGAGTAACGCATTAGGCAAGATGAAATGATGTAGAGGGATAAACTCAAGCAATATGATATAAACCCCATCTTTTTATCCTCGATGGCAACAATACAATGCATGCCTTGCTGCTCCTGCTGTCACTGGGAAAGGACACCGCAAGATTGAACCCAAAGCTAAGCACTTCTCCATTGCAAGAAAGATCAATCAAGTAGGCCAAACCAAACTGATAATTTGAAGAGACTTGCAAAGATAAAAAATCATACATAAAAGAATTCAGAGGAGATTCAAATATTGTTCATAGATAATCTTGATCATAAAACCACAATTCATCGGATCTCGACAAACACACCGCAAAAAAGAATTACATCGAATTGATCTCCAAGAAGATCGAGGAGAACTTTGTATTGAGATCCAAAGAGAGAGAAGAAGCCATCTAGCTAATATCTATGGACCCGATGATCTGTGGTAAACTACTCACACATCATCGGAGAGGCTATGGTGTTGATATAGAAGCCCTCCGTGATCGATTCCCCCTCTGGCGGAGCACCGAAAAAGGCCCCAAGATGGGATCTCACGGGTACAGAAGGTTGCGGTGGTGGAAATAGGGTTTCGTGGTACTCCTGGATGTTTTCGGGGTATATGAGTATATATAGGCGAAAGAAGTCGGTCAGGGGAGCCACGAGTGGCCCACGAGGGTGGGGGCGCGCCTCCCTGCCTCGTGGCTGCCTTGTTGCTTACTTGACGTCCACTCCAAGTCTCCTGGATTGCGTTTGTTCTAAAAATCACTCTCCCGAAGGTTTCATTCCGTTTGGATTCCGTTTGATATTCCTTTTGTGCGAAACACTGAAATAGGCAAAAAACAGCAATTTGCACTGGGCCTTTGGTTAGTAGGTTAGTCCCAAAAATAATATAGAAGTGTATAATAAAGCCCAATAAACATCCAAAACAGATAATATAATAGCATGGAACAATAAAAAATTATAGATACGTTGGAGACGTATCAAGCATCCCCAAGTTTAATTCCTGCTCATCCTCAAGTAGGTAAATGATAAAAACAGAATTTTTGATGTGGAATGCTACCTAGCAAATTTTCTAAGTAATTTTCTTTATTGTGGCATGAATGTTCAGATCCGAAAGATTCAAGACAAAAGTTTAATATTGACATAAAAATAATAATACTTCAAGCATACTAACTAAGCAATTATGTCTTCTCAAAATAACATGGCCAAAGAAAGTTCATCCCTACAAAATCATATAGTTTGGCTATGCTCCATTTTCGTCACACAAAATGCTCTCATCATGCACAACCCCGATGACAAGCCAAGCAATTGTTTCATACTTTAGTAATCTCAAACTTTTTTCTACTTCCACGCAATACATGAGCGTGAGCCATGGATATAGCACTATGGGTGGAATAGAATATAATGATGGGGGTTATGTGGAGAAGACAAAAAATAAGAAAGTCTCACATTGACGCGGCTAATCAACGGGCTAGGGAGATGCCCATCAATTGATGTCAATGCAAGGAGTAGGGATTGCCATGCAACGGATGCACTAGAGCTATAAATGTATCAAAGCTCAACAAAAGAAACTAAGTGGGTGTGCATCCAACTTGTTTGCTCATGAAGACCTAGGGCATTTGAGGAAGCCCATTGTTGGAATATACAAGCCAAGTTCTATAATGAAAAATTCCCACTAGTATATGAAGGTGACAAAACAAGAGACTCTCTATCATAAAGATCATGGTGCTACTTTGAAGCACAAGTGTGGAAAAAAGGATAGTAGAATTGTCCCTTTTTATTTGTTTTTTTCGCCTTCCTTTTTTTGGGACAATGCTCTATTAATGATGATCATCACACTTCTATTTATTTACAACTCAATGGTTACAACTTGATACTAGAACAAAATATGACTCTATATGAATGCCTCCGGCGGTGTACCGGGATGGGCAATGAATCAAGAGTGACATGTATGATAAATTATGCATGGTGGCTTTGCCACAAATACGATGTCAACTACATGATCATGCAAGGCAATATGATAATGACAAAGCGTGTCATAATAAATGAAACGGCAGAAAGTTGCATGGCAATATATCTCGGAATGCCTATGGAATTGCCATTATAGTTAGGTATGGTGGCTGTTTTGAGGAAGATATAAGGAGGTTTATGTGTGATAGAGCATATCATATCACGGGGTTTGGATGCACCGGTGAAGTTTGCACCAACTCTCAAGGTGAGAAAGGGCAATGCACGGTACCGAAGAGGCTAGCAATGATGGAAAGGTGAGGGTGCGTATAATCCATGGACTCAACATTAGTCATAAAGAACTCACATACTTATTGCAAAAATCTACAAGTCATCAAAAACCAAGCACTACGCTCATGCTCCTAGGGGGATAGATTGGTAGGAAAAGACCATCGCTCATCCCCGACCGCCACTCATAAGGAAGACAATCAAAGAACACCTCATGTTTCAAATTTGTCACACAACGGTTACCATACGTGCATGCTACTGGACTTGCAAACTTCAACACAAGTATTTCTCAATTTCACAACTACTCAACTAGCACGACTCTAATATTACCATCTTCATATCTCAATACAATCATCTAGTATCAAACTTCTCTTAGTATTCAATGCACTTTTTATGAAAGGTTTTATTATACCAATCTTGGATGCCAATCATATTAGGACTAATTTTATAGCCAAAGAAAATTACCATGCTGTTCTAAAGGACTCTCAAAATAATATAAGTGAAGCAGGATAGATCAATAATTTCTATAAAATAAAACCACCACCGTTCTCTAAAAGATATAAGTGAAGTTGTGACGCCCGGATAATTAAGCTACAGTAACCCTCTCCTAATGATGCCATGTCACCGCTGTCACTGTAGTTAATCTTGCTATGGTTCAAAAACGATTCGAATTCAAATTTAAAATAAAGGCAAACATCAAAAGTTTTCAAATGTTAAAACCAAAATGTTCGGGTTGTGCTAGTTAATGCATAGGTGATTATGATGAAGAATCCACATTATTATATAATGTATAAATGTACTAAATGATTTAAATGGTAGCCAAAAACATTAATTAAATGCCTTTGGTATTTTCTCAAATACTAAACTATTTTATTTTGGGTTAAAACCATTTGTGGTAGTGGGTTATTCTGAAACATTATTCTAGGACCTATCATCATATTTTACTAAACCAAAATAAAATTAAACGAGTAAAAGGAAAATAAGGAAAAGTAAATTGAAAAGTCAAAGCAAAGTAAAAAAAGAAACAACAGCCCCCTATGGTCAACTGGACCTTGGCCCAGTCGGCCCACCCCGGGCCTGGCCTACAAGCCTCCCACCCCCAGGAACCCTAGCGCACACCCCCCACTCACCCCGCACGACCCCCCCACTCTCTCCCACGTCTCTCTCCCTCCCTCCCACGATCCAGATCGGGATCGGGGTGCTCACGCCCGCCCCACCGTCGTCGCCCGCGGCCCTCGCCGGACGCCACCGCCGCCTCGAGCTCCGTCACCGGTCGCCGCCCCACCACGCATCCGTCCTCCCCCGCGACGCCACCTCGCCGAAGCCGCCCCACCGTCTTCGCCGGCGTCGCCACGCCCCGCCCTGCGTCGCACGCCACCTCGACCGCCTCCTCGCCGACCTCGCGTCCTCGTCCTCTTCCCCGTCGGCCGCCAGCAAGCCTCGGCGCCCCCTCTCCCCGTCACCGCTGGTGAGGCCCCGAGCCTCTCCCCTTCTCTGCCTCGCCCCTCGCTCGCGGTCACCGCACGCTAGACCGCCCACGCGCGCGCCTACGGTGAGCACGCGCTCACCACGCCCTCTGCGTCGTGCTCGCCGTGACCGAGCCGTCCTCGCCGTGCGCCGCCTCCCCGTGCCCGCCCACTCCGGCCACTCGTTGCGCTCGCGCGCCCGCCTCCGCCTCGACCCGCTCCCGCCGCCCCCGTCTTTGCTGGTCGTCGCGTCGCACGCAGCAGCGGCGCCCCCCGCTGCTGCCCTCCCGGCCATGCGCCCACGTGCTGGCCTCGCCGGCCTCGCCCACCGCGCGCAGCCCTGGCCGCCAGCACCCCGCCGCTCTGCCACGCCTCTGCCCGCCGCGGCAATCCCTTTGCCGCCTCCCCTGGCCCTGGCCGCCGGCGCCGGCGTGCACCGTGCTTGCCCAGCGCCCCTCGGGCGTGCGCCCGGTCGGGCAGCACCCGTTCGCCCAAGCCCGTTTGGCCCTATGGGTGAATGACAGCCGGGGCCCACGCCCCCAGAACGTTAAAAAAAGATAAAGATAAATAAAAATGAATTAATAAAATTTTAATTAATTAATTAATTAGTGAATTAATTAAGTTAATTATCCCTATTTAATTATTCTGATTAAATTGTTAGTTTAATTAAACAGTAATTAGTTTAGCTAAACCCTAATTAACCTAAACAAAGTATGACAGGTGGGTCCCACTGGACCCACACGTCAGTTTGACCAGTCAACACCTCTGTTGACCGCTGACGTCATGCTGACGTAAGCATGCACTATTCTGGATAATGTTGAATTAAATTAATTAATTAAATTCCAAAAATTGATTTAAATCTTTTAAAATTAATACAAAATAAACCGTAGCTCGGATCAGAAACTTTGTACATGAAAGTTGCTCAGAACGACGAGACGAATCCGGATACGCAGCTCGTTCGTCCGCCACACATCCCTAGCATAGCAAAGTCGCAACTTCCCCCTCCGGTTCATCTGTCCGAAAACGCGAAACACCGGGAATTCCTTCCCAGATGTTTCCCCCTTCGCCGGTATCACCTCCTACCGCGTTAGGGCACACCTGGCGCCGCAACTTGTTATGTCATGCATCGATATGCATCTGTTTGCATTGTATTCATTGTATCTTCCCCCTCTTCTCTCCGGTAGACTACGAGACTGACGCTGCTGCTGGTACCCCAATCGACTACGGCGTTGACGACCCTTCCTTCTCGGCTGAGCTTCCAGGCAAGCCCCCCCTTGATCACCAGATATCGCCTATTCCTTCTCTCTACTGCTTGCATTAGAGTAGTGTAGCATGTTACTGCTTTCGGTTAATCCTATTCTGCTGCATAGCCTATCATTGTTGATACAGTTGTTACCCTTACCTGCTATCCTATTGCTTAGTATAGGATGCTAGTGTTCCATCAGTGGCCCTACACTCTTGTCCATCTGCCATACTATACTACTGGGCCGTGATCACTTCGGGAGGTGATCACGGGCATATGCTATATACTTTATACTGTTACATTACTTATGATACTGTTCGGAGATGGGGGCTGAAGGGGCAGGTGGCTCCATCCCGGTAGAGGTGGGCCTGGGTTCCCGACGGCCCCTGACTATTACTTTGTGGCGGAGCGACAGGGCAGGTTGAGACCACCTAGGAGAGAGGTGGGCCTGGCCCTGGTCGGCGTTCGCGGTTACTTCATAATAACACGCTTAACGAGATCTTGGTATTCGATCTGAGTCTGGCCACTGGCCTATACGCACTAACCAACTACGCGGGAACAGTTATGGGCACTCGACGTCGTGGTATCAGCCAAAGCCTTCGTGACGTCAGTGACTGAGCGGCGCGCGCCGGATTGGACTGGAACGCCTGCTAGGCTAGGTCTTCTTCCGGCCGCCCATGCAACCTGCAGGTGTGCAATGGGCGATGGGCCCAGACCCCTGCGCCATAGGATTTAGACCGGCGTGCTGACCTCTCTGTTGTGCCTAGGTGGGGCTGCGACGTGTTGATCTTCCGAGGCCGGGCATGACCCAAGAAAGTGTGTCCGGCCAAATGGGATCGAGCGTGTTGGGTTATGTGGTGCACCCCTGCAGGGAAGTTTATCTATTCGAATAGCCGTGATCTTCGGTAACAGGACGACTTGGAGTTGTACCTTGAGCTTATGACAACTAGAACCGGATACTTAATAAAACACACCCTTCCAAGTGCCAGATATAACCCGGTGATCGCTATCTAACAGGGCGACGAGGAGGGGATCGCCGGGTAGGTTTATGCTATGCGATGTTACTTGGTGAACTTACCATCTACTCTCTTCTACATGCTGCAAGATGGAGGTGGCCTGAAGCGTAGTCTTCGACAGGATTAGCTATTCCCCTCTTATTCTGGCATTCTGCAGTTCAGTCCACCGATATTGCCCCTTTACACATATACCCATGCATATGTAGTGTAGATCCTTGCTTGCGAGTACTTTGGATGAGTACTCATGGTTGGTTTTCTCCCTCTTTTCCCCTTTCCCTTCTACCTGGTTGTCGCAACCAGATGCCGGAGACCAGGAGCCAGACGCCACCGTCGACGATGACTCCTACTACACCGGAGGTGCCTACTTCTACGTGCAGCCCGCTGACGACGACCAGGAGTAGTTAGGAGGATCCCAGGCAGGAGGCCTGCGCCTCTTTTGATCAGTATCCCAGTTTGTGCTAGCCTTCTTAAGGCAAACTTGTTTAACTTATGTCTGTACTCAGATATTGTTGCTTCCGCTGACTCGTCTATGATCGAGCACTTGTATTCGAGCCCTCGAAGCCCCCGGCTTGTATTATGATGCTTGTATGACTTATTTTATTTTTAGAGTTGTGTTGTGATATCTTCCCGTGAGTCCCTGATCTTGATCGTACACGTTTGCGTGTATGATTAGTGTATGATTGAATCGGGGGCGTCAAAGTTGGTATCAGAGCCGACTGCCTGTAGGAATTCCCCTTTCCAACTCCTTGGCCGAAGTCGAGTCTAGTCATTGAAAAAGTTTTTACTAACATGGCTGTGCGGCTTACGGGCCCACGTCGCCATTGGGTGGTATTAGGATCTTTTATTCCTCGTCTGTACTCTGGGACTCTGATCTCTCTTCTATTCGAGTTAAATGATTTTACTAACTCTGACTCTAGGTTCTCGTAACTACTTCCTCCCGGAGAGCCCTTATTACAAATGATCGCCTGCTGCACCAGAAAGTTCCGAAGATGCTATTCGTTGTTTTCCCAAGACGCTTGTGACGACCGCCTTTGCAAATTCCCTACCACTATCATATCCGTATGGATAACTGCATACACTTGCCTACATTCAACCCCGTTGATCTTATTATTACAAGATGCCCCGAACTGCTCTCCGTCGTTCCGAGAACCCTTTGAACGTATTGTCTTGCAGTTCTTTACCACATGAATATCCCTACGGATAATTCCTCGCACTTACCGAGTATCCGCTCATCCCCAGTTGTTCGTATGTTTCACAAAGTCTTCGAAATACCATTCGATCTCCAGAAAATCCTGAGCAGCCTATTGCTCTTGAAATTCTTGCTTGCCTGCATTATGTCCCATAAGTCTCGTAATCTTATTGGCATCCCTTGTCATTATCATTTTGACTCCGTTGATTCAAAATGTCGCGAATGCTCGCAATCCTCAATCAAATCCTAGAATTCATCCTTCCGTCTCAGACATCATTTGAAACATGAGCTGGTTCTCAACCAATCCAATTGCCGTCGATTATACCCTAAGCCAACTCAACTTATCCATCCTTAATCAGAGTGTTTGCCTCTGATCCCTTGATTTGGAAATTATGATTCTTTGCCTTTGAGCTTTGAATTAGTCAGTTGTTTCTATAATCTAATGCCTTTGCATTGATTCTTCCTCTGGTTGTCCGCCGATGCACACATCAGCTCCGTTATGGACCGTCGGGTCCTCTGTTGAATTATCATCTGACAGTGTCCTTCGTATCCAAAAATCTTGAGAAGTTCTTTCCCTGATACATAATGCCATTGATAAATCTTATTCTTTGTTTTGGCCAACCATGCTCTGCTCTCGAGCTGGTGATGTTTACTATGAAGTTGGTGGTATATGTTCCTAAGATGCCCCGATGGGTTGAACCAACGCCTTCCCTAATCTTTGTGAACCCGAAAGATTTCGCGGTTCATACTTATCTGGTATTGCACCAGGTAAAATTTTCCACAACTAATGTCATTTTCGAAATACGAGAAGTGAATGAAAGGTTATGCATTAAAGAAGTGGGAGTCGACCTTGAACTTTGTGTTCATGCCCATGGACACGATGTAGATCCTATCATGGAAGCTTCTTGTAATAATAACTATTTCCTTGATAACTATCATCTGGTATCTGTGAATTGATCATTTGCAATAGTGGTTCCGACCATGATTGTTCTTCTTTGATCCCATTTCTCGGACAAGTTAAAACATTTGTTTTCTACAGATCAATGCGTCTGCCCGACCTCTATTATGATCTACCTTCGAGTATTACCCCTGGTATCTCGAGGATATCATGCCATTGCTCTATATCTTATGAATTTTTGATGAAGTACTACCTTTCCCTGTCGCTGTCACTTCATGGGTGCTGGGTTGTTTGTCAACCCAAAACACCGATAAGTGAATCGGTTCCGCACTCCGAATCAATAACTCTAAGTAATTTTCGTTGCTTACGAGTTTATTAATCCTTCAAGTCATTCCTAACCTGATCGGCTATATCATTATCGTGCAAAACTTTTAACTATGCTACCTGGTCCTTCTTCCCGGAGCATAAATTTCGATGGTGAGCTAATCTTAAGTCGATCTTCCTCGTCATATCATTTCTCCTTGAACAGCAAACTTGATTACGAGTTTGTGTCGTACCCATGGTTCCAATAACCTTTCGCTTCATCATTCCTTGGACTTGATGTCATCGCCGATCGATTACATCTTCATGAAATCTCGCGACAATTGTGTCATGAACATCATCAACATTCTGAGCTCTTCTAAGATATCAATCGAATTTATGATGATAAGTGTCATCCTTGTCCCTTGGTAATTTGAGTTACCATCGACAACATCCTTACCTTACTTTCATCACAAAATTGTTCATGTTATGGATGCAACTTGCTTTCGAGCTTGTATTTGGTTCTACCTTGAAGTATTACCATCTTTTATGTCAAGGATGTTGTGAGAATTGCTCCACCTCTTAAGAATTCTTGTTACAGTGATGCTTCTCGCCATCACCATCCTTCTTGGACCCCGTGTTGTTTCTAACCGGAAAACCGACAATTGAACTATGAAGTGCGAATTCAAAACTTCTAGCAACCCTATTGCTTTGAAGTTAATGGTCGACATTTCATTCTTAGACCATTGGTTATCGAATCACCTTTCTAACAGTGATCATGCTACCTAAGCCCATATTTCGAGTGCACCTGTCAACCAATGATTAATTGTGCATGTTTTCCTGAGCATACATCATTATATCATTCGATCGGACAAATGATTATCTCCTTGTTCACATAATTGTGGAAATTCATCTTTTTGGAATTCTCGACGAATGGTCACTGAGTCCATCATCCACATCCTCATCTTCTCCTTGATTAATGATGAACTCTTGTTTCGGAACTCGCTTCCAAAGTTCATTTCTCGAGAATTTTACCATGTCATCTCGTCCATTTGTATTGCACCTTTTCTTCTCAGGCATTCTGAGTCTGAGGTATCCTAACACCGATCAGATCTGAATCTCGGTCAGATATGATGGTTGGAACATTTTCCCAAGAGTTATAACACTGGTCTTTTATGACCCGGTAAGGTGATGACAAGCCCAGCACACCTGGTTGGAGGACCTATTGCAAGACTTATTCTATGAGTTGCTCCTGATTGATCCTTTGTGTACCCAAAGTTTGACCTTTGCTTGAAGAACATGTCAATGCTATCCGAAGCTTGTCTGTGGTAATCCGATTTTCAACAAGAACATTTGAAGCCCAATGCTAAATGTTTCTCGCTCAATTATCCAAACACCTTTGTATGGGAAATATCATGAAATTTCTCTCCTCTTACCTAAAGGGTTTTCTATGTTATATCCTGTCATGGAAATCATGCTCTGCTTGTCCTTGGGAAGGATATACCCCTAAAATATGTGTTTAAACACATTTTTCTTTCCATTTGTCTGTTTAGTCTGATGATCACATCTTTCTTTCCATTGGTTTGTTTAACCTTTCTTGTGATCCATATGATCTAAGCAGTAATATTTCCCCGCTTATGTAAACACCTCATTGTACAATTCTGTCAGCAAGACCCTGTTACTATTGTTGATGACATTCCGGTAGCCGCCGATGGACGAGAACTTTGCCTATTGGTCCACCTCATTCAACGAGCAGGAAAATGGTTCTCTTCGTCCCTCGCCCTTGGTACCGATGTTGTCGCTGACATAATCAACAGGCTACCCTTTGACATTCCTTGCTTGCATGATCATGCAAGACGTCTCCGCCCTTCCTACTTTTAACTCACATGGTGGGCCCATAACCCACAGTTCCACAGGATCGAAACCTGACTCTCCTGTACAACCCTGTTTCTCATGGGTTTTCCCCACGCTTGGCTTCGTATTTAATTCACTGGCCACCTTCCTAGTGCTCTCTTCTGGTGTTAGACACAATACTTACTCCCGCTGCTCTGAACCCCTTTCTCACTCTGGTTCGGACTTCGAGCAACTATCTATCCGCTTGGAACCCCTTATTGTACCTTCGTACCTTACTCTCGATGTATTTTATATGTTCAACTCGAGAGATAATCTTATGCTCATTTCATAGGTTAACCCCAGATTGTTTCCCTCAAAAGCATTATGTTGTACCTGAGCTGCCCCTTATCCTTTCGTAAGTATGATGGAGTTCCCTAAGAAAGGACGACAAATTTATCATGATGCTTTGGAATAAAGAATTGAAGACATCAACGAAAGGGATTAACTTCTTCGAGAAGATCCGTTAGAATATCATAACCAGAACTTCCCCCCTTACTCCCCTCTTAAATCTCGGGACGAGATTTCTTGTAGTGGAGGAGAATTGTGACGCCCAGATAATTAAGCTACAGTAACCCTCTCCTAATGATGCCATGTCACCGCTATCACTGTAGTTAATCTCGCTATGGTTCAAAAACGATTCGAATTCAAATTTAAAATAAAGGCAAACATCAAAAGTTTTCAAATGTTAAAACCAAAATGTTCGGGTTGTGCTAGTTAATGCATAGGTGATTATGATGAAGAATCCACATTATTATATAATGGATAAATGTACTAAAATGATTTAAACGGTAGCCAAAAACATTATTGAAATTCCTTTGGTATTTTCTCAAATACTAAACTATTTTATTTTGGGTTAAAACCTTTTGTGGTAGTGGGTTATTCTGAAACATTGTTCTAGGAGCTATCATCATATTTTACTAAACCAAAATAAAATTAAACCAGTAAAAGGAAAATAAGGAAAAGTAAATTGAAAAGTCAAAGCAAAGTAAAAAAAGAAACAACAGCCCCCTATGGTCAATTGGACCTCGGCCCAGTCGGCCGGCCCAGCTGACCAGCCGGCCCACCCCGCGCCTGGCCTACATGCCCCCCACCCCCAGGAACCCTAGCGCACACCCCCACTCACCCCGCACGATCCCCCACTCTCTCCCATGTCTCTCTCCCTCCCTCCCACGATCTAGATCGGGATCGGGGTGCTCACGCCCGCCCCACCGTCGTCGCCCGCGGCCCTCGCCGGACGCCACCGCCGCCTCGAGCTCCGTCACCGGTCGCCGCCCCATCGCGCCTCCGTCCTCCCCCGCGACGCCACCTCGCCGGAGCCGCCCCACCGTCTTCGCCGGCGTCGCCACGCCCCGCCCTGCGTCGGACGCCACCTCGACCGCCTCCTCGCCAGACCTCGCGTCCACATCCTCTTCCCCGTCGGCCGCCAGCAAGCCTCAGCGCCCCCTCTCCCCGTCACCGCCGGTGAGGCCCCGAGCCTCTCCCCTTCTCGGCCTCACGCACGCTAGACCGCCCACGCGCGCGCCTGCGGTGAGCATGCACTCACCGCGCCCTCTACGACGTGCTCCCCGTGACCGAGCCGTCCTCGCCGTGCGCCGCCTCCCCGTGCCCGCCCACTCCGGCCGCTCGTTGCGCTCGCGCGTCCGCCTCCGCCTCGACCCGCTCCCGCCGCCCCCGCCTTTGCTGGTCGTCGCGTCGCACGCAGCAGCGGTATGCCCCGCTGCTGCCCTCCCGGCCATGCGCCCACGTGCTGGCCTCTCCGGCCTCGCCCACTGCACGCAGCCCTGGCCGCCTCACCCCGCCGCTCTGCCACGCCTCTGCCCGCCGCGGCAATCCCTCTACCGCCTCCCCTGGCCCTGGCTGCCGGCGCCGGCGTGCGCCATGCGTGCCCAGCGCCCCTCGGGCATGCGCCCGATCGGGCAGCGCCCGTTCGCCCGCGCCCGTTTGGCCCTATGGGCGAATGACAGCCGGGGCCCACGCCCCCAGAACGTTAAAAAAATATAAAGATAAATAAAAATAAATTAATAAAATTTATAATTAATTAATTAATTAGTGAATTAATTAAGTTAATTAACCCTATTTTATTATTTTGATTAAATTTTTAGTTTAATTAAACAGTAATTAGTTTAGCTAAACCCTAATTAACCTAAACAGAGTATGACATGTGGGTCCCACTAGACCCACACGTCAGTTTGACCAGTCAACACCTCTATTGGCCGCTGACGTCATGCTGACGTAAGCATGCACTATTCTGCATAATGTTGAATTAAATTAATTAAATAAATTCCAAAAATTGATTTAAATCTTTTAAAATGAATATAAAATAAACCGTAGCTCGGATCAAAAACTTTGTACATGAAAGTTGATCAGAACGACGAGACGAATCCGGATACGCAGCCCGTTCGTCCGCCACACATCCCTAGCATCGCAGCTCACAACTTTCCCCCTCCGGTTCATCTGTCCAAAAACGCGAAACACCGGGAACACCTTCCCGGATGTTTCCCCCTTCGCCGGTATCACCTCCTACCACGTTAGGGCACACCTGGCGCCGCTACTTGTTATGTCATGCATCGATATGCTTCTGTTTGCATTGTATTCATTGTTTCTTCCCCCTTTTCTCTCCGGTAGACTACGAGACTGACGCGGCTGCTGGTACCCCGATCGACTACGGTGTTGACGACCCCTCCTTCTCGGCTGAGCTTCCAGGCAAGCCCCCCCTGATCACCAGATATCGCCTATTCCTTCTCTCTACTGCTTGCATTAGAGTAGTGTAGCATGTTACTGCTTTCGGTTAATCCTATTCTGCTGCATAGCCTATCATTGTTGATACAGTTGTTACCCTTACCTGCTATCCTACTGCTTAGTATAGGATGCTAGTGTTCCATCAGTGGCCCTACACTCTTGTCCATCTGCCATACTATACTACTGGGTCGTGATCACTTCGGGAGGTGATCACGGGCATATGCTATATACTTTATACTATTACATTACTTATGATACTGTTCGGAGATGGGGGCTGAAGGGGCAGGTGGCTCCATCCCGGTAGAGGTGGGCCTGGGTTCCCGACGGCCCCTGACTGTTACTTTGTGGCGGAGCGACAGGGCAGGTTGAGACCACCTAGGAGAGAGGTGGGCCCGGCCCTGGTCGGCGTTCGCGGTTACTTCATAATAACACGCTTAACGAGATCTTGGTATTTGATCTGAGTCTGGCCACTGGCCTATACGCACTAACCAACTACGCGGGAACAGTTATGGGCACTCGACGTCGTGGTATCAGCCAAAGCCTTCGTGATGTCAGCGACTGAGCGGCGCGCGCCGGATTGGACTGGAACACCTGCTAGGCTAGGTCTGCTTCCGGCCACCCACGCAATGTGCAGGTGTGCAATGGGCGATGGGCCCAGACCCCTGCGCCATAGGATTTAGACCGGCGTGCTGACCTCTCTGTTGTGCCTAGGTGGGGCTGCGACGTGTTGATCTTCCGAGGTCGGGCATGACCCAGGAAAGTGTGTCCGGCCAAATGGGATCGAGTGTGTTGGGTTATGTGGTGCACCCCTGCAGGGAAGTTTATCTATTCGAATAGCCGTGATCTTCGGCAACAGGACGACTTGGAGTTGTACCTTGACCTTATGACAACTAGAACCGGATACTTAATAAAACACACCCTTCCAAGTGCCAGATATAACCCGGTGATCGCTCTCTAATTGGGCGACAAGGAGGGGATCGCCGGGTAGGTTTATGCTATGCGATGTTACTTGGTGAACTTACCATCTACTCTCTTCTACATGCTGCAAGATGGAGGTGGCCTGAAGCGTAGTCTTCGACAGGATTAGCTATTCCCCTCTTATTCTGGCATTCTGCAGTTCAGTCCACCGATATTGCCCCTTTACACATATACCCATGCATATGTAGTGTAGATCCTTGCTTGCGAGTACTTTGGATGAGTACTCATGGTTGGTTTTCTCCCTCTTTTCCCCTTTCCCTTCTACCTGGTTGTCGCAACCAGATGCCGGAGACCAGGAGCCAGACGCCACCGTCGACGATGACTCCTACTACACCGGAGGTGCCTACTTCTACGTGCAGACCGCTGATGACGACCAGGAGTAGTTAGGAGGATCCCAGGCAGGAGGCCTGCGCCTCTTTCGATCTGTATCCCAGTTTGTGCTAGCCTTCTTAAGGCAAACTTGTTTAACTTATGTCTGTACTCAGATATTGTTGCTTCCGCTGACTCGTCTATGATCGAGCACTTGTATTCGAGCCCTCGAGGCCCCCGGCTTGTATTATGATGCTTGTATGACTTATTTTATTTTTAGAGTTGTGTTGTGATATCTTCCCATGAGTCCCTGATCTTGATCGTACACGTTTGCGTGTATGATTAGTGTACGATTGAATCGGGGGCGTCACAGAAGTACTAGAGCAAAATTATCTAGCTCAAAAGATATAAGTGAAGCACATAAAGTATTCTAATAAATTCCAATTCATGTGTGTCTCTCTAAAAGGTGTGTACATCAAGGATGATAGTGGTAAACTAAAAAGCAAATACTCAAATCATCAAAGATGCTCCAAGCAAAACACATATCATGTGGTGAATAAAAATATAGCCTCAAGTAAAGTTACCGATAGACGAAGACGAAAGAGGGGATGCCTTCCGGGGCATCCCCAAGCTTAGGCTTTTGGTTGTCCTTTAATTTTACCTTGGGGTGCCTTGGGCATCCCCAATGTTAGGCTCTTTCCAATCCTTGTTCCATAATCCATCAAATCTTTACCCAAAACTTGAAAACTTCACAACACAAAACTCAACAGAAAATCTCATGAGCTCCGTTAGCGAAAGAAAACAAACCACCACTTTAAGTTACTGTAATGAACTCATTATTTATTTATTTTGGTGTTAAACCTACTGTATTCCAACTTCTCTATGGTTCATACCCCCCGATACTAGCCATAGATTCATCAAAATAAGCAAACAACACACAAAAAACAGAATCTGTCAAAAACAGAACAGTCTGTAGTAATCTGTATCCAATGTATACTTCTGTAACTCCAAAAATTCTGAAATAAATTGGTGGACGTGAGGAATTTGTCTATTAATCATCTGCAAAACAAATCAACTAATTATCACTCTGCAGTAAAAAATGGCAACTAATCTCGTGAGCGCTAAAGTTTCTGTTTTTTACAGCAAGATCATAAATACTTCACCCAAGTCTTCCCAAAGGTTCTACTTTGCACAAACACTAATTTAAAACATAAAAAAACATCTAAACAGAAGCTAGATGAATTATTTATTACTAAACAGAAACAAAAAGCAAGAAACAAAAATAAAATTGGGTTGCCTCCCAACAAGCGCTATCGTTTAACGGCCCTAGCTAGGCATAAAAGCAAGAATAGATCTAGGTATTATCATCTTTGGTTTTTAATTTTTTAGCGGAGTCATGCTCGAATCCGGGAGGTTCTTTACGTTTCCCTTCATATTCGGAAATTTTTAGATCTAAAGAATCCAACCACTTATTGCAAAGGGTAATCAACATATTCATGCGGTGAAGATTTCCGCTAACACTCTTAAGAGGTTCAAGAGACTTTTGTAAAAAAATCGTTACTTCGCAAATCTTCAAAAAAAACTTGTGTCTCTTCCTGGGTATGATGTGGCCCCTTTTGTTGAGGTAGTGTTCCCACTATTCCCTCTACGATTTCATGTGCAATACTGGGATCAATTTTGATAAAATTTCCCTTGGCAACGCAATCCAAGAGTTGTCTATGGGACATATTTAGTCCAACATAAAAATTGCGAAGTAAAATTCTAAAATTCACCTCTAAGGTGCAATTACGATAATATTCCATCATCCTATGCCAAGCATCTTTTAAGTTTTCTCCTTATCTTTTTTTGGAGTGAAGGACTTCAAACTCGGGAGACAAAGGAGCAGAAAGAGGACTAGCTATGACAACAAACGATCTAACACACGGCGACACAAGAAGCAAGCGAAAAAGAGGCGAACGGAAAAAGAGGGCAAATAAAACGGCAAAAGGTGAAGTGGGGGAGAGGAAAACGAGAGGCAAATGGTGAATAATGTAGGGCAAGGGATAAGAGTTTGTGATGGGTACTTGGTATGTCTTGACTTGACTTGACTTGGCGTAGATCTCCCCGGGCGACGCCAGAAATCCTTCTTGCTACCTCTTGAGCACTGCGTTGGTTTTCCCTTGAAGTGGAAAGGGTGATGCAGCAAAGTAGTGTAAGTATTTTTCTCAGTTTTTGAGAACCAAGGTATCAATCCAGTAGGAGACTACACGCAAGTCGCCTTGTACCTACACAAACAAATAAGAACCTTGCAACCAACGTGATAAAGGGGTGGTCAATCCCTTCACGGCCGCTTGAAAAAGTGAGAGCTGATAGAGATAATAAGATAAATATTTTTGGTATTTTTATGATATAGATTGAAAGTAAAGATTGCAAAGTAAAATAGATTGGAAACTTATATGATGGAAAATAGACCCGGGGGCCATAGGTTTCACTAGTGGCTTCTCTCAAGATAGCATAATTTACGGTGGGTGAACGAATTACTATCGAGCAATTGATAGAAAAGTGCATAGTTAGGAGAATATCTAGGCATGATCATGTATATAGGCATCACGTCCGTGAGAAGTAGACTGGAACGATTCTGCATCTACTACTATTACTCCACACATCGACCGCTATCCAGCATGCATCTAGAGTATTAAGTTCATAAGAACAGAGTAACGCATTAGGCAAGATGACATGATGTAGAGGGATAAACTCAAGCAATATGATATAAACCCCATCTTTTTATCCTCGATGGCAACAATACAATGCGTGCCTTGCTGCCCCTGCTGTCGCTGGGAAAGGACACCGCATGATTGAACCCAAAGCTATGCACTTCTTCCATTGCAAGAAAGATCAACCTAGTAGGCCAGACCAAACTGTTAATTCTAAGAGACTTGCAAAGATAACAAATCATACATAAAAGAATTCAGACGAGATTCAAATATTGTTCATAGATAATCTTGATCATAAAACCACAATTCATCGGATCTCGACAAACACAACGCAAAAAACAATTACATCGAATAGATCTCCAAGAAGATCGAGGAGAACTTTGTATTGAGATCCAAAGAGAGAGAAGAAGCCATCTAGATAATAACTATGAACCCGAAGGTCTGTGGTAAACTACTCACACATCATCGGAGAGGCTATGGTGTTGATGTAGAAGCCCTCCATGACCGATTCCCCCTCCGGCGGAGCGCCGGAAAAGGCCCCACGATGGGATCTCACGGGTACAGAAGGTTGCGGCTGTGGAAATAGGGTTTCGTGGTACTCCTGGATGTTTTCGGGGTATATGAGTATATATAGGCGAAAGAAGTCGATCAGGGGAGCCACGAGGGGCCCACGAGGGTGGGGGGCACGCCTACCCCCCTGGGCGCGCCTCCCTGCCTCATGGTCGCCTCGTTGCTTGCTTAACGTCCACTCCAAGTCTCCTGGATTGCGTTTGTTCTAAAAATCACTCTCCCGAAGGTTTCATTCCGTTTGATATTCCTTTTCTACGAAACACTGAAATAGGCAAAAAAAAAGCAATTTGCACTGGGCCTTTGGTTAGTAGGTAAGTCCCAAAAATAATATAAAATAGCATATTTATGCATATAAAACATCCAAAACGGATAATATAATAGCATGGAACAATAAAAAATTATAGATACGTTGGAGACGTATCAGTACAACCCACATATTACCATCTCTATATCTCAAAACTATTGCAAGGAACCAAACTTATCTTCAGTCTTCTATATGAAAGTTTTTATTATATCCCTCTTGAATACCTATTAGGACCAATTCCATAACCCGTGCATATTGCATTACTATTTATTAAACTCTCAAAATGATATAAGTGAAGCAAGAGAGTGCAAATATTTCTTTAAAATATAACCACCGCCGTGCTCTAAAAGATATAAGTGAAGCACTAGAGCAACCGCCTAGCTCAAAAGATATTAAGGAAACACATAGAGTATTCTAACAAATCACGAATAAATGTGTGTCGCTCTCAAAAAAAGTGTGCATCAAAGATGATTGTGGCAAACTAAAAAGCAAACAAACCAAAGACTCATATAATACACGACGCTCCAAGCAAAACTCATATCATGTGATGAATAAAAATATAGCTCCAAGTAATATACCGATGGATTGTAGATTAAAGTGGGGATGCCTTCCAGGGCATCCCCAAGCTTAGATGCTTGGTTGTCCTTGAATATTGGCTTGGACCAATTCCATAACCCGTGCATATTGCCATGACTATTTATTAAACTCTCAAAATGATATAAGTGAAGCATGAGAGTACAACTATTTCTTTAAAATATAACCACCGCCGTGCTCTAAAAGATATAAGTGAAGCACTATAGCAACTACCTATCTCAAAAGATATTAGTGAAGAAGAACATAGAGTATTCTAACAAATCACGGATAAATGTGTGTCCCTACCAAAAGGGTTGCAACAAAGATGAATCTGGCAAACTAAAAAGCAAACTAAGCAAAGACTCAAATAATACACGACGCTCCAAGCAAAACACATATCATGTGATGAATAAAAATATAGCTCCAAGTAATATACCGATGTATTGTAGACGAAAGAGGGGATGCCTTCTGGGGAATCCCAAAGCTTAGATGCTTGGTTGTCCTTGGCTATTTACTAGCGGTGCCTTGGGCATCCCCAAGCTTAGGGTCTTGCCACTCCTTATTCCTTCATCCATCGTGATCTCACCCAAAACTTGAAAAACTTGAGCACTCAAAACTCAACAGAAAACTCATGAGATTCTTTAGTATAACAAGATAATCATAAACTTTAGGTGATGAGGACATCAACACCATCGTTACACCCACAGCCCCTACTGCTATACATACTGGAACAATTACTAGAGCTCGCGCACGCCAATTGAATTACCAGGTACTTTCGTTTCTTGGTAACAATTCTAATGTTCATGAGAATATGATGCTGCCTAAATTGGATACATTTGTCTTGATTACTAATGAAGGGCCTACCATGGACAAGAGGGATGAACACTGGAGTAGAAACAAGCATGGAGATGAAGGTGCACGCGAAGGGAACCGGAACGGCATTCCTAGTGCAGATTTCAGTACATTGAAGCCTCCTTGATGACATACAAGGACATGGACAAAATATACAAGATGTCATTTCATAAATTTTGTTCATAGCTTATAAGGTGCCGCACCATCTTATTTTTGGGCCAGGCCCATGTAATTTCGAAATACTTGAATATAGGCTATTTTTAGAGTCCGTATGTGTGGGGAAACAAGAGTTAGGGTTGGTTTCGGACCCCTCCTCCAATGGCTACGAAATTCCCCCCTCTTACTCCATATATACAGCCCTTAGGGCGACGTTTAGACTTCGGGTTTTGTTTAGATTAAAAGTTCGTCATAGCTGCAACTTCGCGTACTTCATTTGTGTCCAACGACCAGACCAAGACATCATAGAACCCCACATTGATCAATAAAGATTTCATCTTATATTCGCAATATCCAGATTGAAATCTTAGTTTCTTACTTGTTCTTCATTTGTTTGCAGGAAATAGACCCTCATGATCAGGTTGATCGTGCTCCGGCATGGTCAATAACCCTCGGAAGTTGGTTTAGCGATTGCTAAGGCGCGATGTCTCACATGTTCGTTGTCAGATCATCAAAGTCTACTCCCACAGAAAACGATAATCACCTTCTCATAGAAAGACGAGACACCTTTGCCTCTATCAAGTGGTATCAGATTTCCAGGTTGCTCGGTGAGATTTTCCAGTTCTTCATAGTTTAGATCGAGTATGTTCTTCATACCTACAGTCCATGAAAAAGCCAAAAACAAAATTAGGTTTAGTTCATCATATCCAAACCAATTTGAGCCATTGCATAATCTTTTCTGTATTTGCTTTCTTGAATTTGCGGTTGCATCATCGTGTCGAGTCGCTGGTCTTAGCGTCTAGTTCTTTAGAGTTTCGAGTTCTGTTCACAGGTTGTCACGCTGCCGCCGCATCAACTTCATCTCCTCTGCCATATACCACCACCACATATCTGCTGCCAATCCGAGTCCATATACGCCACCACATATCCACCGCCATCACGCCAATCCGGGTCCACCTCCAACATACATCCGCCACCAGTTCGAGTTCCACCATATACATATCCGCCACTAGTCCGAGTTCCACCAGATTCATCTCCGCCACCAGTCCAAGTCCAGTACTTGTTCCTTTGTTTTTGATTTCTAGATCACGTCATACTACGAGTCGTGACCAAGTTAGACTTCCCAACTTTAGTGCCACCCGTACAAGAAAAATAGATCCAGTTAAAAAAACTAAGTCTGGAAAATACTGGCTAGGCAGTTTTTAGGCCATTTGTAGACCTTTTCGGAAAAAATGTTGCGGAGGAAAACAAAGTGAATTTTTTTGAAAAAAGAGAGATTCAGAGTGTGCTCCTCCCTTGTTTACGTGCAGCGCCGTGATTTTGTTAGTGTTCTAGGCTCCGTCTCTGGCACGGTCTAGCCTAGGACCAGCACAGTGTCGTCGTTGAACGTTTCTTCAACTTTGTATCTCTGAATTGATTATTGCTGACCTTTTTGCTACAATCTATTGAGCTTTCCTAGCTCCACATATATCTACATCGTGCGATTGACACCACCTGGTAATCGCTGTATCCAAGCTTTGAGAGTTTTGACTACAATGGTAGTCGATCACCACCTGCTGCTTGGTAAGAACTGGTAAGTATTTGAGATTCGCTTGATGGGTTTTTGATTTTCCACAACACCACCGCCACTTCCTAGTAGTATGTAGGATCATATTCTTGTGTGTTTCTCTTGTTGCTAACCATGCCTGGATCACAAGCGGATGAGCTGGACTGGGAGAACATGACGAACAAGGAGATCCATGATAAATTCTAAGAAATGTTGGGTCAACACGTGGAAGACGTGATGACCTGTTTTGGCAAGGAATTAGCGAGGATTGTTGACACTGAGAAGACAACTGACAACAAGTTGGATGCCATGTTCGCTGAAGTGCTTGTGCGTCTACCTCCACCGACTGCACAGCTGCAACAACAACAACAACAACAACAACCACCACCTCCACATCGTGACCCAAGCCTCCACCGAGTGGGGCATGTTCCTCGTTAGGAAGGACAAAATTCTGGTGCCGTCGCTGCTGCTGCTACGGCCGAGGAGGAGGACGTTTACGAGGGCGATTATGAGGATGAGGTTGATCAAAATCGGAACTATGTGCAACCACCAGCACCACCACCAGGTCGTCCACATGCATATAATCAGGACGGTAGGGCTACAACACCACCTCAGGTATGAGATCCTGACCACCTCCCTAAACTAAAATTGAATATTCCACCATTTGAGGGTAGATATGTTCCTGATATATATCTTACAAGGGAGTTAGAAACAGAACAACGTTTTACATGTTTACAATATCCCGAGGAGAGACGTATTGCTACTGCTGCTCTCTGTGCTTTCATTAGTTTTGCTTGTGTGTGCTGGTCTAAACATCGTAGATTATATCCGAATAATACCCCAACTACTTGTGCTGCTTTGAAAGCGGCTATGCGTACTCGTTGGGTTCCACCATATTATCAATGTGAATTACTACAAAAATTGCAGCGTTTAAGACAAGGAAAAAATATGTAGAAGAATATTATCAGGAATTACAAACTGGCATGATTAGATGTGGTATTGTTGAGGATAATGAAGCTATGCTGGCACGTTTTATGGGTGGATTAAATAGAGAGATTCGGACCATTTTAAAGTATAAGGAGTAAACAATATCACCTTTTTTATTCCATCTTGCTTGCAAAAAGCTGAACGTGAAGTGCATGATCGATTGGCATTGGCGCGTACTAACTTTTCTACAGGTCGACCTTCATCATGTACACTGCGTGCATCCTCTACTTCCACACATTCTTCTGCACCGGCACCTCCGTCAGCTGCCACCTCCAGCCATGATACAAGAAAGTAGGCACAACCACCACTATCTGCCAAGAGCACACCTGTCGGGCCTGCACAGAGCTCTTCTTCATCCATGGCATCAACAGTGCACACACATGATATTATTTGTCGCTGCTGTAAGGGAAGAGGTAATTATGCGAGAGAATGCAAATATCAGCGTGTGATGATTGCTACTGAGGATGGTGGGTATGAGTCCGCTAGTGACTATGATGAGGAGACTTTGGCTCTTATTACAAGTGAAGAACACAGTGGAGATGATTCTGAACATGAGACACAATACATGGCTGCTGAAGATGCTGACAGGTATGAAAGTTCAGTTGCTCAACGTGTTTTGAGTGTGCAGGTCACACAAGCTGAGCAAAACCAGAGCCATAATTTGTTGCATACAAAGGGAGTTGTGAAGGAGCGTTCTGTTCGCGTCATCATAGATGGAGGGAGCTGCAACAACTTGGCTAGCATGGAGATGGTGGAGAAGCTATCTCTCACCACAAGACAACATCCACATCGTTACTACATGCAATGGTTCAACAATAGCGGCAAGGTTAAGGTAACACGTACTGTTCGTGTGCAATTTAGTATCGCTACATATGCTGATTATGTTGATTGTGATGTGGTACCCATGCAAGCATGTTCCTTATTACTTGGTAGACCATGGCAATTCGATAAAAATTCTATACACCATGGTAGAAACAATCAGTATACTCTTGTTCATAAGGATAAACATATTACTTTGCTTCCTATGCCTCCTGATTCCATTTTGAAAGATGATATTAATCGAGCTAGTAAAGCAAAATAGGAGCAAAATAAGAGTGAAAATCAGATAGTGGCAAAAGAATTTGAGCGACATATGAAACCTAATAATAAACCATCTCGTGTTGCTTCTAAAATTAAATTGAAAAGTCGAAGTTTACTTGCCACCAAATCTGATATTGATGATCTAGATTGCATCAAATTTGTTTGCTATGCTTTTGTGTGCAAAGAGGTATTATTTTCATTCGAGGACGTGCCTTCCTCTTTGCCTGCTGCTGTCACTAACATTTTGCAGGAGCTTGCTGATGTCTTTCCATAGACGTGCCACCGGGATTACCACCTATTCGAGGGATTGAGCATCAGATTGACTTAATTCCCGGTGCATCGCTGCCCAACTATGCGCCATACCACACCAATCCAGAGGAGACGAAGCAGATTATGCATCAAGTACAGGAGCTGCTCGACAAAGGTTATATACGTGAGTCTCTTAGTCCTTGTGTTGTTCCTATTATACTAGTGCCAAAAAAGGATGGTACATCACGTATGTGTGTTGATTGTAGAGGCATTAATAATATTACTATTCGTTATTGTCATCCTATTCCTAGGCTAGATGATATGCCTGATGAATGGAGTGGCTCTACACTATTCTCTAAAGTTGATTTGCATAGTGGATACCATCAAATTTGTATGAAATTGGGAGATGAATGGAAAACGACATATAAAACTAAGTTTGGATTATATGAGTGGTTAGTCATGCCTTTTGGGTTAACTAATGCACCTAGTACTTTCATGATATTAATGAACAAAGTTTTGCGTGCTTTCATTGGATGATTTGTGGTAGTCTATTTTGATGATATACTGATTTATAGCAGATCTTTGGAAGAACATTTGGAACATTTACATGCTATTTTTTATTGCTCTACATGATGCATGTTTGTTTGGTAACCTTGGGAAGTGCGCCTTTTGCACTGACCGAGTATCCTTTCTTGGCTATGTTGTTACTCCACAGGGAATTGAAGTTGATAAAGCCAAGATTGAAGCTATTGAGAGTTGGCCGCAGCCCAAAACGGTCACACAAGTGAGGAGTTTTCTTGGACTCACTGGTTTTAGGTGTTTTGTGAGAGATTTCAGCACTATTGCTGCACCTATCAATGTGCCTTTTTTTGGGGGTACCGCACAAGAAGAAGCCTTTACGGTATTGAAAGATAAGTTGACACATTCTCCTTTACTCCAACTTCATGAGCTTGAATGTGATGCTAGTGGAATTGGATTAGGAGGTGTGTTACTACAAGATGGTAAACCTGTCGCATACTTTTCTGAAAAAATGAGTGGGCCTAGTCTGAACTATTCTACTTACGATAAAGAATTATATTCTCTTGTTCGGACTTTAGAAACATGGCAACATTATTTATGGCCCAAAGAATTTGTTATACATTCTGATCATGAATCATTGAAACATATTAAAATTCAAGCCAAACTGAATCGTAGACATGCTAAATGGGTTGAATTCATCGAGATTTTAACTTATGTTATTAAACACAAGAAGGGTAAACAAAATGTTATTGCTGATACTTTGCCTCGTCGCAATACTATGCTTTCACAACTTGACTTTAAAATATTTTGTTTGGAGACCATCAAAGATCAATATGTGCATGATGCTGATTTTAGAGATGTAATGTAGAATTGTTAAAAAGGAAGAACATGGAACAAGTTCATTGTTAACGATGGATTTGTGTTTCGTGCTAACAAGCTATGCATTCCAGCTAGCTCTGTTCGTCTTTTCTTGTTGCAGGAGGCGCATGGAGGTGGATTAATGGGACACTTTGGCGTCAAGAAGATGAAGGACGTACTTGCTACACATTTATTTTGGCCAAAGAGATGAGACGGGATGTTGAGCGTTTTGTTGCTCGCTGCACTACATGTCAAAAAGCTAAGTCACGACTCAATCCTCATGGTTTATATATGCCTTTGCCCGTACCTAGTGTTCCATGGGAGGATATATCTATGGACTTTGTTTTAGGTTTACCTCGAACAAAGAAGGGGAGGGATAGCATAACTGTTGTCGTGGATAGATTTTTGAAAATGGCACACTTTATACCATGTCATAAAAGCGATGATGCTGCTAATGTTGCTGATTTGTTCTTTCATGAAATTATTTGGTTGCATGGTGTGCCAAATACAATTGTTTAAGATCATGATATTAAGTTTCTTAGCCACTTTTGGAGATGTTTATGGGCTAAGTTGTGGACTAAACTGCTTTTTAGTACTACATGTCATCCCCAAACTGATGGACAAACTAAAGTAGTCAAAAGAACATTGTCTACTATGCTTAGGGCTGTTTTGAAGAATAACAGGAAAATGTGGGAAGAATGCTTGCCTCATATTGAATTTTCTTATAATAGTTCGCTGTATTCTACTACTAAGATGTGCCCTTTTGAGATTGTGTATGGTTTCCTACCTCATGTACCCATTGATTTGTTGCCTCTTCCATCTTCAGAGAAGGTTAATTTTGATGCTAAACAACGTGCTGAATTGATCTTAAAAATGCATGATTTAACTAAGGAGAACATTGAGCGTATGAATGCTAGATATAAACTTGCTGGAGATAAGGGTAGAAAACATGTCGTGTTTGCACCTGGAGATCTTGTTTGGTTACATTTGCGTAAGGATAGATTTCCTGATTTGCACAAATCAAAGCTAATGCCACGTGCTGATGGTCCTTTTAAGATGTTAGAGAAAATAAATGATAATGCATATAAACTAGAGCTTCCTGCAGATTTTGGGGTTAGTCCCACTTTTAACATTGCAGTTTTGAAGCCTTATTTGGGTGAGGAAGATGAGCTTCCATCGAGGAGGACATCATTTCAAGAAGGGGATGATGATGAGGACATCAATACCATTACACCCACAGCCCCTGATGCTATACACACCAGGCCAATAACTAGAGCTCACGCACGCCAATTGAATTACCAGGTACTTTTGTTTCTTGGTAACAATTCTAATGTTCATGAGAATATGATGCTGCCTAAATTGGATATATTTGTGTTGATTACTAATGAAGGGCCTATCATGGACAAGAGGGATGAACACTTCAGCAGAAACAAGCAAGGAGATGAAGGCACACACGAAGGGAACCAGAACGGCGTTTCTAGTCGAGATTTCAGTACTTTGAAGCATCCTTGATGACATACAAGGACATGGACAAAATATACAAGATGCCCTTTCATAAATTTCCTCCATAGCTTATAAGGTGGTGCACCACCTTATTTTTGGGCCAGGCCCATGTAATTTCGAAATACTTGAGTATAGGCTATTTTTAGAGTCCATATGTGTGGGGGAAACAAGAGTTAGGGTTGGTTTCAGACCCCTCCTCCAAGGGCCACAAAACTCCCCCGTCTTCCTCCATATATGCAGTCCTTAGGGCACCGTTTAGACTTCAGGTTTTTTACATTGAAAGTTCGCCATAGCTGCAACTTCACGTACTTCATTTGTGTTCAACGACCAGACCAAGACGTCACAGAACCCCACCTTGATCAATAAAGGTTTCATCTTATATTCGCAATATCTAGATTGCAATCTTAGTTTCTTGCTTGTTCTTCATTTGCTTGCAGTAAATAGACCCTCGTGGTCTGGTTGATTGTGCTCTGCCATGGCCAATAACCCTCATAAGTTAGTTTAGCGATTGCTAAGGCGCGAAGTCTCACACGTTCATAGTCGGATCGTCAAAGTCTACTCCCACGGAAAATGATAATCACCTTCTCATGGAAAGACGGGACACATTTGCCTCTATCATTAGGTATTGTTTTCAACATATTCATATTTTATTATTTCATAATACCTACTGTACTCTAACTTTCCCATGACTTATACCCCCCGATACAATCCATAGATTCATTAAAATAAGCAAACTATGCAACGAAAACAGAATCTGTCAAAAACAGAAAACTCTGTAATGATTTGAACAAACGCAAAACTTATGTAACTCTAGAAATTCCCAAAAATTAGGTCAACGTGGGAAGTTTTTTAATAAATCATGTGTAAAAATTTCAGAATTGTATCACGTTCTATTGAAATTAGAAAATTGTGTTACTGGGCGCAAAAGTTTCTGTTTTTTCATAGAATCAAATCAACTATCAACCAAATTATCCCAAAGGATTTACTTGGCACAAACACTAATTTAAACATAAAAACACAATAATAACAGTAGCACAATTGTGTGCACCCAATAGAAAAGAAAAAGGAAAAATAAAGAGAACTGTTGGGTTGCCACCGAACAAGCTTTATTGTTTTACGCCCCTAGCTAGGCATAATGCATAGTTTTTGTATCATGGGATACATGTTTATTAGGAGGCTCTTCAAAAACAATGGGGAACACAACATCAACCAATTTTTTTGCATTGTTAAGGCAACTTCCTCAAATCCTTGTTGGTTCCCTTTTACATCCAAGAATATTGTTGATTAATACCATTGAAAACTTGTTGGATAATACATAAAGGAGGAACTTCCCTTTTAGTATTTTCATCAAAAGTATGATTATACCAGAACATACACCTCAACATATAATCTTCATCATATAAAATTTCATCTATAATAGGACGTTCATGGCTAATATTATAAAAATCAAAGATCTCTCTAGTCTCACGTACTATTTAATCAAATTCATTCATAAGGACAAGAGTAGGTATCTTTATAGCCTTAGGGTTATTTATAACAGGTAATTCATAGAACAACCTTTGCAAGGTGGGGCGTGTACGCATAAATCTTCTCTCAAGTTTAAGAACAAGTGCTCAAACAGCTTCGGCATAACTCTTCGTTCTTTTTAGAATAGGAATGTCATTGTAAACAAACACTACCATACAATTAAAGAATTCCTGAATAATGCTTTTCCCTATGATGTTCCCACTTACCGCGAAAAAAGTTTAGAATCCAAATTTGTAGGAATTACCACTATAGGAGTTTTACCATCCTCACTTTTTTCGATAACAAACTCAGACATGGTAGCAACTTCAAGCAAGCAAATAAAAATATTTTTGTCTTTTTGTAAAAATAAAAATAGATGTGGGGGAGGTGAAAACGAGAGGCAAAGGATAATAAAAATAAGAGCAAGTAGATAATAGTTCATGCGAAGGTACATGATATGTTTTGGTGATGTCTCCCCGACAACAGTGCCAGAAATTATTCCTGCTACTTGTGATCTGCGTTGGGATTTCCTCGAAGAGGAGAGGATGAAGCAGTATAGTAGAGATAAGTATTCCCCTTAGTTAAGAACCAAGGTTATCAATCCAGTAGAAGAACCACATAGAACCTCGTTAGCAGCACCTGCACACAAAGAAGCAAATACTTGCACGCAACACAAACAAGGGGGTTGTCAATCCCCTCGGCGGTACGCGCGTAGCAGCTCTCGTCCTGAGGCGATCTTGCCGAGCTAGAGTGTTGCTTCTCCACCACAGTCCTTTCATCAATCCACCAAAGCAGGAGTAGGGTTTTACGCCTCACGGCGGCCTGAACCTAGGTAAAAACTGCTCGTGCGATCACTGTCGTGCTGCTCTACGCTCTCCGCTCTTCGTGCAATGTGCACTTCCCCCCTGCCGAACCACAAGGGGCCGATGGTCCCATAGGTGGTAGTGTTATTCCATGACATCTTTGGTGCACCAGGTAGGGGGAAGCGCTTGCGCGAACTCGAGGGTGTAAGTAGCGCGTCATCTTCATCATTGTTCTTCACCAACGGCTTCATCATCCATGGCACCCAAGAAAAGTCCGATGCTACAGCTCACCCGTCCACCTTGAAGGCCCCCTTCGCATGCAGCCACCGACCCCATGGGGGCTACGGGAGCGCACGGGGACGTTGACGCTGCGGGGGACGTCGTCACCATCCCCCCAAGGCCGAAACGAGAGCGGGAGGCACCGGAGAAGGACAACACCAACATCATCCCTGCGGCCACGTTCCACAAGATGCGGGTGGAGAGATTATTCCGTCTCCGCCTCTCCACCCCACCGAAGGACGCAGCCGTAGCGATGGCACTCGCTCTGTGGTGAATGCAACCCTCTAGCCGCGCCCGCAGCGGGTGCGACTACAGGACACGTGCCACCCCCGGGACGAGCTAGCCGAGACGATGCATCGACTGGGGTCGCCAATCCCCAGGCGCACCCACCTCGTCACCACGCCACACTAGCGACCGGCTCACAGCGACGAGAGCATGGCACCTTCACTACCTGCACCGTCAGAAGCCAGACGACGTCGAGATCTACGTCGTCGTCTATGCCGAGCACCGCTTCAGAGGCCATGGTGCAGACCCAACTCCTGTAGAGGTTTCCGCCAGCGGCCGATCAGATGGATGAGTGGAGGGCCACCATTCAGAGCTTGATTGGTTTCGCTGAGGCTGGAGGATCACAGCGAGCAGGCCCGCCGCGGCCTCCAGAGGCGGCGACAACGGCGCGAGCCGCTGGCCATACCGAAGGGGCTATCCCCACGGTGCAATCCCCTCCGCGGCAGCCAGAGCAGGGGCCACTGCCAGAGCCATGCGACCAAGAACCCGACGACGTATTGATGGCTTCATCTGATCCTCGGGCACGTCGATACTAGCGACGAGTCTTGGAAGACAGGCGGAGGGAAGACATGCACGTCACCATCGAACGACGCCGCGAAACCCACCGGCAGTCAGATAGGCGCAATGGCCCCGACGTCGACGAGCCCATGCCCGGTGGAGACGGATACCTGCCTTTCGTGGTTGGGTGCCCCATCTTCACTCGCGAGCTACGACAAGTCCGTTGGCCATCTCCCCGTACGTTCAGGCCAGAGATACCAGAAAAGTATGATGGAAGATTGAACCCAGCAGAGTTCTTGAGCATCTACACCATTGCTGTTCAAGCCACCGGAGGAAGAGATGAGAAGGTATTCTCCAACTAATTCCCTTTGGCACTCAAGCCAAACGTGAGGTCGTGGCTGATGCACTTGCTAGAGAACTCCATCTCGACGTGGGCTGACCTGTGCCATGAGTTTATTGGCGCCTTCATGGGCGGCCATCAAGGACCAGGGTGGCCCAGCGACTTGCAGCTCCTCCCGCAGAAGGAAGGAGAGAGTTTGCAGAAGTACATGCATAGGTTCAGCCGGGTGCACAGGAACATTCCAGACATCCACCCGGCAGCTGTGATAGCTGCATTCCAGTCCAACGTGCGCAACCATAGGATACGTTCCAAGATGAACGTTCGGTTGCCCAAGACTGTGAATGAGCTGTACACACTGGTGGATAAGTGTGCCCGGATAGAGGAGGGGAGGCGACTCCCCGGTGAAGAAAATGGCATCAACGTTGACTCAGAGGACGACGGCGACGCCGCCAATCAGAAGAAGAATAACAAGAAACACAACAAGAAGCGCAAGGATAAAGCAGTGCTGACTGTTGAAGGTTCGAGCACTCCTAGTACCAGCAAGAAGGCCAAGACTGAGGCTCCCGGCAAGGAATTTGCCGCGTGCACCAATTGTCGGGAAGCCACGGTCGCCGAGAAGGCTGGGAAGGCTGACGAGCCATACTGCAAGATCGATCGGACTAAGGGCCACGATCTTCAAGAGTGTCATCAGGTTGAGCAACTCATCAAGAAGCAGTAGGCTAAGTACGAGAACCGTGACAAAGAGAGAGACAAAGATGGCGTTGGCGGGAAGGGCCGAGGCAGCAAAGGTAGCTGCTGAGCCAGACTTCTCCACTCGCAGGATCACTCGAAGTTGTGCCAAGGCGACTGGATACAAGCCAACTTCTGCTATCCCAATGAAGTCTTCGAGCCTCCGTCGCCCACATGCCAAGAAGCTGCGACTCCACGAGACGATGTCCGATGAGTAGAATGTTGTTGTCTCTCCACCCACGCCTATTTCGGTTATGCAGGATCTCGGTGCTGCAATGCAGATTCCACCAGAAGAGCTTACCATGGTAAAGCTTATGGTTGGCCCTGAGTGTGAAGATTGCAACAAGTCTCCTCATGACAAGTGATCTCTTAAGCTTCTGGGGTGGGGGGAAGGATGGTGCTTCTTCTTCTTTTGGTTTGTTTTTCATCCATGCTACAGTGTCATGTTTAAGTTTGTGGATCTCTGGGTAAACTTTATATTGTAGCTACCTTATTGCTCGTACTGTTATGCAGTTATGAGTTCTCGCTTTATTTATATCAGTTTCCATGGATAGTACATCTTTTCATAATTGGCGTGTTCTGTGTTGGAATGTGAGGGGCTTGAACTCTGATGATAGACAAAGAGATGTTAGAGCGAAGATTGAGGAGAGCAAATGTTCCATTATTTGTCTACAACAACAAAAACTGTGAGCACTTTGATTTGCGAGCGATCCGTTCCTTCTGTCCTCGTAGGTTTGATAATTTCGCATATGCCCCATCAGTAGGTGCCTCAGGTGGCATATTGGTCATTTGGAATTCTGCAGTTTTCAGTGGCACCCTGGTGGATATTCAGCGCTATCGTGTGATGGTATCTTTTAAATCTATGCATAATTCAAAGGTTGGACCATGGTGGCAGTTTATGGACCCTGTTAGGCCCCCCTGCGGGATGCATTTGTTGGCTGGTTGTATGATATTAGTACACCAAATGATCAAAACTGGCTTCTACTTGGTGACTTTAATTTCATTAGGTCTCTGGACAACAGGAACCGACCAGGGGGGGGGGGTAATGACATTTTCTTGTTTAATGAAATTATTGGGCACCTGGGTTTGCTCGAGCTTCCTTTAAAAGGAAGATCATATACCTGGTCTAACATGCAGGAGGAGCCTCTCATGGAATAGTTGGACTGGTTCTTTACGACTGCAAACTGGATAACAGCATATCCAAATATAGTTGTGCTGCCACTTGCCAAAACATCCTCTGACCATGTGCCTTGTGTTGTTTCCATTGACACCACCATTCCAAAATCCAAAGTCTTCTGTTTGTAGAATTTCTGGGTTGAAATGCCGGGTTTTTTGGATTGTGTGAAGAAATCTTGGGAGGCGCCCATTGCTACTGGTTTATCTGCTCCAGCCACCTTGTCTGTAAAACTAAAAAGGTTGAGATATGATCTTAAGAGATGGAGCACCAATATCTCCTCCCTTAAGAGGTTAGCCACCAAATGCTCAGAGGTAATTCTATATTTTTATTCGTTGGAAGAGCTCAGACCACTGACCAGACCAGAGTTCAACTTTAGGAAAATTGTCAAGATACAACATGAGAGGATTATGAAACTGCATCATATCTCTTGGAAGCAGAGATGCACTATAAGATATATTATGGTTGGGGAAGAGAACTCCAAGTTCTTTCATGCCATGGCATCAAATAGGCTCAGACAAAATTCGATCTCCAGCTTGAAGATGGAGGATGGTTCTTCTGTCACTGATCATGATCAAATGGCAGGTATTCTGTGGAATTCTTTCAAGTCAAGAATGGGATAGGCACAGGGTATCTCCATGGGTTTTGACTTACCATCGCTAATCCAGCCAGTACAAGGGCTTGAGGAGCTAGTAGCACCTTTTTCTGATGAGGAAATTACTATTGTGCTCAAGGATTTGCCCACTAACAGGGCACCTGGTCCGGATGGTTTCAATGGCATGTTTGTTAAGAGATGTTCGAAGATTATTGAGAAGGATTTCAGACAGTTGGTTAATGAGTTTTATGAGGGTAATATCAGCCTGCAGAACATAAATTCTTCCTTCATTACCCTTATCCCTAAGATGTTGGCGCCCCAGTGCCCCAATGATTTTAGACCCATCTCTTTAACCAACACTTGCCTCAAATTCCTCACTAAACTGTTGGCTAATAGACTGCAGAAGGTTATTCTAAAATGTATTCATAAAAACTAGTATGGTTTCCTCAAACACAGGTCTATCCAGGATTGTCTAGCATTGGCTATTCAGTATATTCATCAATGCAAGCAGTCCAATAAGCCTATCATCCTTTTCAAATTGGATTTTCCAGAGGCTTTTGATACAGTGGAACATGAGGCTATCTTGGCAATTCTTCGTATTAAAGGGTTCCCTCCCAAGTGGATTGATAGGGTTAAGGAAATGATCTCTTCTGGTTATTCCCAGGTGCTTATTAATGGTCTTCCTGGTAATCACTTTAAATGTAGGCGTGGGGTAAGGCATGGGGATCCTTTGTCCCCACTACTTTTTGTACTCGCAGCTGACCTCCCCCAGTCCGTTGTTAATAAAATGTTGCATGATGGCCAGCTGACACTTCCAATTGAGTGTCATGATCCTGACTTTTCAATCATTCAGTATGCCGATGACTTCATTTTGATCTTGCCTGCTATGGAGGAGCAGTTAGTTGCTGTGAGATACATGCTACATGTTTTTGCTGCTTCTACTGGACTATGAGTTAATATTGGAAAATCCATGATGGTCCCTATCAATGTCCCAGAGGCAGAAGTAGCCAGGCTTGCCCAGGTTTTTCAATGTGCTCTTGGAACTTTGCCATTCACATACCTAGGATTACCTCTGGGCACTGCTAAACCTACCATGCAGGAGTTGATGCCCCTGGTGGATTCAGTTGAGACAAGATTGTCAGCTAGTTCTTCCATGCTGAATCAGGGTTGCAGACTCCAATTGCTGCGATCTGTCCTCTCTTCTACGCCTACCTACTTCTTATGTACTTTGTCCATCCCACCTGGCATTATTAAGCAACTAGAAAGGATTATGAGACAATGCCTTTGGAGAGGTAATTCTGACACACCAAGACAATCTCTAGTTGCTTGGGATTTGTTATGCCGACCCAAGGAGAAAGGTGGTTAGGGTATCATCAACTTGCATCTTCAGAATCAAGGTCTCCTCATAAAACACCTGCACAAGTTCTATAGTAAGGAAGATATACCATGGGTATCCTTGTTGCAGAACTCATATTATGATGGGGTGGTACCCCAGGGCACTGTACTCTGCGGCTCCTTTTGGTGGAAGGATATATTTAAACTATCTGATAACTAGAGAGTTGTTGCCTCTACAGTTGTAAACAAAGGGGATTCGGTTTTATTTTGGTCTAATGCTTGGCAGCTTGATGGATCTACCTTGCCCCTGAGACGAAGACTACCCAGGTTGTTTTCATATGCTCTAGATGATAAGATTTCAGTGTCTGATTTCCTTAATTGCCAAAACAGGGCATCTTTCTTCCAGCTACCAATATCCCAGCAAGCTGCGCGAGAACTGGACTCTCTCATTTCATGGGTTGATGGTTTGCAAAGAGACACTTCTGCTAATGATGTCTGGTCTTGGGTTGGATCTTCTAGAGCTTACATGTCCATGAGTTACTATACCATCATGCACTCCCATTTACCACGATTGAGCCTTGCAAATGGTTATGGAGCAGTAGATGCATGCTTAAGATTAAGGTTTTTTCTTGGTTGTTGCTCTTTGACAGACTTAACACTAAGGACATGCTTGTGCATAGGCATTGGCGCAATGTTTTGGATGATAATCTTTGTGGGCTATGTCATCAACACGTATATGAGGATGCCTGCATTTGTTCTTCTCTTGTAACTTTAGTGCAAGAATTTGGAACTATCTTTAGATTGACTGGTATGGAGGCTCTCATGTTCAATAGTGCATCTCTTTGGCCAGGAAGAGATTTGCCAAAAGCTTCTTCTTTGAGGTTGTCTTCACAGCAGCTTGGAATATTTGGATCATCAGGAACGGCAGAACTTTCAGAGGAGAAAGAGCTACTTTTAGTGCTTGGCGTTGTAAATTTGTACATGACTTGACATAGTTATCTCATAGGGTCAAGGCTCATATTCGACCTCACCTTTTAAAATGGTTGGAGGGGCTCCCTTGGGCGTTGTAATAGGCAGGTGGGTTTAGGTAAGTTCAGCATTTCTAGTTTGTCTTTGAAGCCTTAGTTTTGTACAGTTCTTCCTGTTTGGACCTAGTTTACTATTAATAAAAGACTGTGGGGCTGTGCCGTGCAGTAGTTAGTCAAAAAAACATCTTGAAGATGCCAGGGCCAATGGGCGTCATTTCCATTCCATCAGACAAGAAGGATGCAATCATATGCGTGGATAAGATGTACCGAGAAGCAGTCGCGGCAAAGGCCGCAGAAGCTACTGCTCCTGCCAAGGAAAGCAAGAAAGGGAAGAAAGCTAGCAAAGAATCCGGGAAGCGCGCATCATTGGAGTGTGTTGCACCGGTTGATGACTTGCCGGAGAGTTCCAATATCAAGAGATCAAAGGTTGTTGCACCCATTGTGAAGAAGGTCCCGGTAGGGCTGGTTGGCCCTGATGGTACATTTACTATCAGGGCCACCCTCGACAACAAATAGGAAAGCCACTCGTTGCCTTCCTGAGGGTGAATGTCGATGTGTTTTCTTGGCAACAATCTGACATCCCCGGTGTTCCCAGGGAGGTAATCGAGCACCACCTTGCTGCCTGCCCACATGTCCGGCCTGTCAAATGGAAGGTCCAAAAGCAAGCCTTGGAGCAGCAGCAGTTTATTGCCAAAGAGATCAAGAAACTTGAGGCAGCTGGTTTGGTCATGGGAGTATTGCATCCAATGTGGTTGGCAAATCCAGTGGTGGTGCGCAAGGCGAATGGGAAATGGAGGCTTTGCATAGATTTCACACATCTGAATAAAGCATGCCCGAAGGAGCCATTCCCCTTGCCGCGCATCGACCAGATTGTGGATTCCACATCTGGGTGTGACCTGCTTTCCTTCCTAGATGCCTACTCCGGGTACAACCAGATTTTCAAGTCCAAGGAAGATGAAGAGAAGACTGCGTTCATAACCCCATGCGGCACGTACTGTTTTGTACGGATGCCCTTTGGGTTAAAGAGTGCTTGATCCACTTTTGCAAGAGCAGTATAGATTGGCTTTGAGTCCTAGTTGCACCAGACTATTGAAGCCTACATGGACAATATAGTGGTCAAAAGCAAGAACAAATTGACTCTCATTCAGGACTTGGAAGAGACCTTTGCAAATGTACGCAAGATCAACTTGAAGATGAACCCAGAGAAGTTTGTGTTTAGCGTTCCTTCCAGCAAGCTACTTGGCTTCTTTGTGTCCCACCGGGGGATAAAGGCCGACCTCGACAAGATCAAGGCGATTGAGCAGATTCAAGCACCCAAGACAGTTAAAGACGAGAGGCGTTTGACTGGATGTGTTACCGCGCTAAGCAGGTTCATTTCCAAGTCCGCCGAGCGCGCCTTGCTGTTCTTCACAATGTTGAAAAAGACAGGGCCCTTAGACCCAGAGGTGGACGCTGTGCTTCAAGATTTGAAGACCTATCTTTCCTCTGTTCCCACCTTAGTCACTCCTAAACCACAAGAGTCGTTGCTGCAATACCTAGAGGCAACCAATCAAGTGGTTAGTGCAGCCGCAACTTCCGTCCTCTCTGAAGAGGAGGAAACTGGACTCCGGCAAGCCTTTCCGGGTGGAGCCTCCCGAAGCCCCCGACAGAGGGCTTGGCGGGAAAAACTCCCCTTCGATCGGTGAGCTGCACCCTCCCGCCAAACTACCAACCTTTGCGGTTGAGGCATGCGCTCCCGTGAACGAGGAGGTGCCGCTGGTCCTTGTTGTCGAGCCTCAGGCTCCAACTTGGCGTGACACATAGTCCATTTCCTCCAAACAGGAGAACTTCTCGAAGAGCAAGAAGAAGCTGAAAGAGTAACCCAGAGGGCCAGTATGTATCAGTTCATTGACGACATGCTATACATAAGAAGGCCCAACGGTGTGAAATTGAAGTGCATTTGCCGGGAAGAAGGAAAAGAACTGTTGGCAGAGATACACAAGGGTATGTGTGGCCCCCATATTGGATCAAGGGCCCTTGTTGGAAAAGCTTTTCGGCAAGGTTTCTACTAGCCCATGGCCCCCCAAGATGCAATTGAGCTAGTCACCAAGTGTGAAGCCTGCCAGTTCCTGATATGTCTCCAACTTATCTATAATTTTTGATTGTTCCATGCTATTATATTATCCATCTAGGATGTTTTATATGCATTTATATGATATTTTATATGATTTTTGGGACTAACCTATTAACCTAGAGCCCAGTGTCAGTTTCTGTTTTTTCCTTGTTTTTGAGTATCGCAGAAAAGGAAAACCAAACGGAGTCCAATTGACCTGAAATTTCACGGAGATTATCTTTGGACTAGAAGAAGCCCACGGAGCATCGGAGATGGACCAGACGAGTCCCGAGGCACCCACTAGGGTGGGGGCGCGCCCTACCCCCCTGGGCGCGCCCACCTACCTCGTGGCCGCCTCGGAGACCCCCCCTGACTTGTTCCCGACGCCAAAACCTCTTATATATACCCAAACTTCCAGAACATAACCTAGATCGGGAGTTCTGCCGCCGGAAGCCTCTATAACCACCGAAAACCAATCTAGACCCATTCCGGCACCCTGCCGGAGGGGGGGTATCCCTCACCAGTGTCCATCTTCATCATCCCAGCGCTCTCCTTGACGAGGAGGGAGTAGTTCACCCTCGGGGCTGAGGGTATGTACCAGTAGCTATGTGTTTGACCTCTCTCTCTCTCTCGTGTTCTTGATTTGGCACGATCTTGATGTACCGCGAGCTTTGCTATTATAATTGGATCTTATGATGTTTCTCCCCCTCTACTCTCTTGTAATGGATTGAGTTTTCCCTTTGAAGTTATCTTATCAGATTGAGTCTTTAAGGATTTGAGAACACTTGATGTATGTCTTGCGTGGGATACCCGTGGTGACAATGGGGTATTCTATTGATTCACTTGATGTATGTTTTGGTGATCAACTTGCGGGTTCCGTGACCTTGGGAATCTATGCATAGGGGTTGGCACACGTTTTCGTATTGACTCTCCGGTAGAAACTTTGGGGCACTCTTTGACGTTCTTTGTGTTGGTTGAAGAGATGAATCTGAGATTGTGTGATGCGTATCGTATAATCATACCCTCGGATACTTGGGGTGACATTGGAGTATCTAGGTGACATTAGGGTTTTTGTTGATTTGTGTCTTAAGTTGTTATTCTAGTACGAACTCTAGGATAGATTGAACGGAAAGAATAGCTTCGTGTTATTTTACTACGGACTCTTGAATAGATTGATCAGAAAGGATAACTTTGAGGTGGTTTCGTACCCTACCATAATCTCTTCGTTTGTTCTTCCCTATTAGTGACTTTGGAGTGACTCTTTGTTGCATGTTGAGGGATAGTTATATGATCCAATTATGTTATTATTATTGAGAGAACTTGCACTAGTGAAAGTATGAACCTTAGGCCTTGTTTCCTAGCATTGCAATACCGTTTACGCTCACTTTTATCATTAGTTACCTTGCTGTTTTTATATTTTCAGATTACAAAAACATATATCTATCATCCATATTGCACTTGTATCACCATATCTTCGCCGAACTAGTGCACCTATACAATTTACCATTGTATTGGGTGTGGTTGGGACACAAGAGACTCTTTGTTATTTGGTTGCAGGGTTGCTTGAGAGAGACTATCTTACGCCTCCCACGGATTGATAAACCTTAGGTCATCTACTTGAGGGAAATTTGCTACTGTCATACAAACCTCTGCACTTGGAGGCCCAACAACGTCTACAAGAAGAAGGTTGTGTAGTAGACATCAAGTAGTTTCTGGCGCCGTTGCCGGGAAGGTTAGTGCTTGAAGGTATATCTCTAGATCTTGCAATCAAATCTTTTAGTTTCTTGTTTTATCACTAGTTTAGTTTATAAAAGAAAAGAACAAAATGGAATTAAGGGTGCCTCATATGCTTCATCTTTTTTAATATCTTTCATGAAAATAAGGATTCCGATAATTGTGCTCAATTGCTAGAGGAAGAATGCATTAGAATGTTTGGCACTAAATCTTTGAATGATGAGCATGATTGCAATGTTGTTAGTATGAACTCTTTGAATATCCATAGTACTAATGATGATTGCACTAGTCATGATGAAAATGTCTCTTATAAGCATGTCAATTTTTGTGGAGTGCATAGAGTTTGCAAGTACACACCAAATAGGGAAGATAGATTTTGCAAGAGGCATAAGTATTTAGAAACTAAATGGTTACAAGAGAGGCTAGATGCTTGCGCTGAAAATTTAAAATTTCTTTGCCATCCTTGTGAACTTTGCAATAAACGTGATCATTTAAATCCCCAATGCAAATTGTTTCATGATCGTATCGTGTCCAAAAATTGTGTTGACTTGATTCCCTTGCACATCATAATGAACTTAGTTTGCTTTTGGGTTATGAATAAATGAAACGTATAACTAAGGATATGCCAGAATTTGTCCTTGATAAAGTTCTTGATTTTGATCTAGAAGAAATTTTTATGTATTGTGCGGTGAATTGCACTGAAAATCCTTATATTGCCAATTACATAAAGAAAGTAAAACAAATAGAAGATGAAGAGAATACTAATGAAAGGGAAGAGACTTCCCAATATCCTCCTATTATTTCTTATGATGAATCAGGTAACGAGGAGGAGCTTTCTATTCAACCAATCTCATTAATAAGGAGCTCAAAAAAGAGGGTTAAACCCACACATGATGTGAATAAGAAAAAGAAAATACGGAGAAGCAAAGGTAGAAAGGTATCCCTCCCAAATGATGTTGCTCCTATTACTCATTTTGATGATGATAATTGCTATATTATTGGTGCTATCCATACTATTAATGATGAGAGTGATTATGCTTATGATATGAAAAGGCCCAAGCTTGGGGATGCTATGTTTGATGAGAATGACATGTTTGAGAATATATTTTCTGCAATTAATGTTTGTCCCAAGCTTGGGGATGCTATGTTTTATGAAGATGATAACTTTAGCCTCCCAAGTTTTGATGAGCAAATTTATTATGATGATAGCATGCCTCCTATTTATGATGCTTAGTGATGATTATAGTTATAAAACTTGTCATGATTATGATTACCCTTTTTCCGAACATTACTCTTTTAATGTGGAAACAATTTATAGTATTTGAGTCTCTTATGATACTCCCACTATTCCGAATGAGAAGAATTTTGCTTATGTGGAGAGTAATAAAATTTCTATGCTTGTAGATCATGAAAAGAATTCTTTAGGTGATGGTTATATTGTTGAAATTATTCATGATGCTACTGAAAATTATTATGAGGGAGGAATATATGCTTGTAGGAATTGCAATAATATCAAGTTTCCTCTCTATGTGCTTAAAATCATGAAGTTATGCTTGTTTTACTTTCCTATGCTAGTTGATTCTTGTTCCCATAAATTGTTTGCTCACAAAATCCCTATGCATAGGATGTGAGTTAGACTTAAATGTGCTAGTCATATTCTTCATGATTCTCTCTTTATGTTTCAATTCTTATCTTTTATGTGAGCATCATTGAAATCATCATGCCTAGTTAGGGGCGTTAAACGTTAGCGCTTGTTGGGAGGCAACCCAATTTTATTTTTGTTCTTTGCTTTTGCTCCTGTTTAGTAATAAATAATTCATCTAGATTCTGTTTAGATGTGGTTTTATGTTTTAATTAGTGTTTGTGCCAAGTAGAACCTTTGGGAAGACTTGGGTGAAGTCTTTATGATCTTGCTGTAAAAAACAGAAACTTTAGCGCTCACGGGATTAGCTGCCATTTTTTACTGGAGAGGGCTATTAGGTTGATTATTTTTGCAGATGACTAATATAAAAATTCCTCACGTCCACAAATTCATTTCAGAATTTTTGGAGTTCCAGAATTATACGTTTGATCCAGATTACTACAGACTGTTCTGGTTTTGACAGATTCTGTTTTTCGTGTGTTGTTTGCTTATTTTGATGAATCTATGGTTAGTATCGGAGGGTATAAACCATAGATAACTTGGAATACAGTAGGTTTAACACCAATATAAAGAGAGAATGAGTTAATTACAGTACCTTAAGGTGGTGGTTTGCTTTCTTATACTAACTGAGCTCATGAGATTTTTTGTTGAGTTTTGTGTTGTGAAGTTTTCAAGTTTTGGGTAAAGATTTGATGGATTATGGAATAAGGAGTGGCAAGAGCCTAAGATTGGGGATTACCAAGGCACCCCAAGGTAATATTCAAGGACAACCAAGAGCCTAAGCTTGGGGATGCCCCGGATGGCATCCCCTCTTTCGTCTTCGTTCATCGGTAACTTTACTTGGAGCTATATTTTTATTCACCACATGATATGTGTTTTGCTTGGAGCGTCATTCTATTTTCTTTTGTTTTGCTTGCTATTTGAATAAAATACCAAGATCTGAAATTCTTAAATGTTAGAGAGTCTTCACATAGTTGCATAATTATTCGACTACTCATTGATCTTCACTTATATCTTTCGAAGTAGTTTCTCATTTGCTCTAGTGCTTCACTTATATCTTTTTAGAGCACGACGGTGGTTTTATTTTGAAGAAATAGATGAACTCTCATGATTCACTTATATTATTTTGAGAGTCCTAAACATCATGGTAATTTGCTTTGGCTATAAAATTAGTCCTAATATGATGAACATACAAGATGGGTATAATAAAAACTATCATATAAAGTGCATTGAATACTATCAGAAGTTTGATACTTGATGATTGTTTTGAGATATGAAGATGGTTATATTAGAGTCATGCTAGTTGAGTAGTTGTGAATTTTACAAATACTTGTTCTAAAGTTTGTGATTCCCGTGGCATGCACGTATGGTGAACCGTTATGTGATGAAGTCGGAGCATCATTTATTTATTGATTGTCTTCCTTATGAGTGGCGGTCGAGGACAACCGATGGTGTTTTCCTACCAATCTATCCCCCTAGGAGCATGCGCGTAGTACTTCGTTTCGATAACTAATAGATTTTTGCAATAAGTATGTGAGTTCTTTATGACTAATGTTGAGTCCATGGATTATACGCACTCTCACCCTTCCACCATTGCTAGCCTCTCTAATACCGCGCACCTTTCGCCGGTATCATACACCCACCTATACCTTCCTCAAAACAGCCACCATACCTACCTATTATGGCATTTCATAGCCATTCCGAGATATATTGCCATGCAACTTACCACCGTTCCGTTTGTTATGACACGTTTCATCATTGTCATATTGCTTTGCATGATCGTGTAGTTGATATCGTATTTGTGGCAAAGCCACCATTCATAATTCTTTCATACATGTCACTCTTGATTCATTGCACATCCCAGTACACCGCCAGAGGCATTCATATAGAGTCATATTTTGTTCTAAGTATCGAGTTATAATTCTTGAGTTGTAAGTAAATAAAAGTGTGATGGTCATCATTATTAGAGCATTGTCCCATGTGAGGAAAGGATGATGGAGACTATGATTCCCCCACAAGTCGGGATGAGACTCCGGACGAAAAATAAAAAAAGAAAGAGAAAAAAGAGGCCATAAAAAAAGAAGGCCCAAAAAAATGAGAGAAAAAGAGAGAAGGGGCAATGCTACTATCCTTTTACCACACTTGTGCTTCAAAGTAGCACCATGATCTTCATGATAGAGTGTCTCCTATGTTGTCACTTTCATATACTAGTGGGAATTTTTCATTATAGAACTTGGCTTGTATATTCCAATGATGGGCTTCCTCAAATTGCCCTAGGTCTTCTTGAGCAAGCAAGATGGATGCACACCCACTTAGTTTTTTTTGAGCTTTCATACACTTATAGCTCTAGTGCATCCGTTGAATGGCAATCCCTACTCACTCACATTGATATCTATTTATGGGCATCTCCATAGCCCGTTGATACGCCAAGTTGATGTGAGACTATCTTCTCCTTTTTGTCTTCTCCACAACCACCATTGTATTCCACCTATAGTGCTATGTCCATGGCTCACGCTCATGTATTGCGTGAAGATTGAAAAGTTTGAGAACATCCAAAGTATGAAACAATTGCTTGGCTTGTCATCGGGGTTGTGCATGATTTAAATATTTTGTGTGATGAAGATAGAGCATAGCCAGACTATACGATTTTGTAGGGATAGCTTGCTTTGGCCATGTTGTTTTGAGAAGACATGAATTCTTTGTTAGTATGCTTGAAGTATTATTGTTTTTATGTCAATATTAAACTTTTGTTTTGAATCTTATGGTTCTGAATATTCTTGCCACAACAAAGAAAATTACATTGATAAATATGTTAGGTAGCATTCCACATCAAAAATTCTGTTTTTATCATTTACCTACTTGAGGACGAGTAGGAATTAAGCTTGGGGATGCTGATACGTCTCCAACGTATCTATAATTTTTGATTGTTCCATGCTATTATATTATCCATCTAGGATGTTTCATATGCATTTGTATGATATTTTATATGATTTTTGGGACTAACCTATTAACCTAGAGCCCAATGCCAGTTTATGTTTTTTCCTTGTTTTTGAGTATCGCAGAAAAGGAAAACCAAATGGAGTCCAATTGATCTAAAATTCCACGGAGATTATTTTTGGACCAGAAGAAGCCCACGGAGCATCGGATATGGGCCAGAAGAGTCCCGAGGCACCCATGAGGGTGGGGGCGCACCCTACCCCCTGGGCGCGCCCCCTACCTCGTGGCCGCCTCGGAGACCCCCGTGACTTGTTCCCGATGTCAAAACCTCTTATATATATACTGAAACCTCCAGAAAATAACCTAGATTAGGAATTCCGCCGCTGCAAGCCTCTGTAGCCACCAAAAACCAATCGGGACCCTGTTCCGGCACCCTGCCGGAGGGGGGATCCCTCACCGGTGTCCATCTTCATCATCCCGGCGCTCTCCATGACGAGGAGGGAGTAGTTCACCCTCGGGGCTGAGGGTATGTACTAGAGCATCGAGATGATGAAGATGGACACCAGTGAGGGATCTCCCCCTCTGGCAGGGTGCCGGAACAGGGTCCCGATTGGTTTTTCGTGGCTACAGAGGCTTGCGGCGGCGGAATGCTCGATCTAGGTTATTTTGTGGAGGTTTGGGTATATATAAGAGGTGTTGGCGTCGGGAACAAGTCAGGGGGGTCTCCGAGGCGGCCACGAGGTAGGGGGGCGCGCCCAGGGGGGTAGGGCGCGCCCCCACCCTCGTGGGTGCCTCGGGACTCTTCTGGCCCATCTTCGATACTCCGTGGGCTTCTTCTGGTCCAAAAATAATCTCCGTGAAATTTCAGGTCAATTGGACTCCGTTTGGTTTTCCTTTTCTGCGATACTCAAAAACATGGAAAAAACAGAAACTGGCACGGGGCTATAGGTTAATAGGTTAGTCCCAAAAATCATATAAAATAGCATATAAATGCATCTAAAACATCCTAGATGGATAATATAATAGCATGGAACAATCAAAAATTATAGATACGTTGGAGACGTATCAGCATCCCCAAGCTTAATTCCTGCTCGTCCTCGAGTAGGTAAATGATAAAAACAGAATTTTTGATGTGGAATGCTACCTAACATATTTATCAATGTAATCTTCTTTATTGTGGCATGAATATTCAGATCCATAAGATTCAAGACAAAAGTTTAAAATTGACATAAAAACAATAATACTTCAAGCATACTAACCAAGCAATTATGTCTTCTCAAAATAACATAGCCAAAGAAAGCTCATCCCTACAAAATCATATAGTTTGGCCATGCTTCATTTTCGTCACACAAAATGCTCCCATCATGCACAACCCCGATGACAAGCCAAGCAATTGTTTCATACCTTAGTATTTTCAAACTTTTTTAACTTTCACGCAATACATGAGCGTGAGCCATGGACATAGCACTATGATTGGAATAGAATATAATGATGGGGGTTGTGTGGAGAAGACAGAAAAGGAGAAAGTCTCACATCGACGCGGCTAATCAACGGGCTATGGAGATGCCCATCAATTGATGTCAATGCGAGGAGTAGGGATTGCCATGCAACGGATGCACTAGAGCTATAAATGTATGAAAGCTCAACAAAAGAAACTAAGTGGGTATGCATCCAACTTGCTTCTTACGAAGACCTAGGGCATTTGAGGAAGCCCATTGTTGGAATATACAGGCCAAGTTCTATAATGAAAAATTCCCACTAGTATATGAAAGTGACAATATAAGAGACTCTCTATCATGAAGATCATGGTGCTACTTTGAAGCACATGTGTGGAAAAAGGATAGTAGCATTGTCCCTTCTGGGCCTTTCTTTTTATTTGGCCTTTCTCTTCTTCTTTTTTTATTTGGCCTTTTTTGGCCTTTCTCTTTTTTTTTCTTTTTTTGGGACAATGCTCTAATATTGATGATCATCACACTTCTATTTATTTACAACTTAAAGATTACAACTCGATACTAGAACAAAGTATGACTCTATATGAATGCCTCCGACGGTGTACCGGGATGGGCAATGAAACAAGAGTGACATGTATGAAATATGATGCATGGTGGCCTTGCCACAAATACGATGTCAACTACATGATCATGCAAGGCAATATGACAATGATGAAGCGTGTCATAATAAACGGAACGGTGGAAAGTTGCATGGCAATATATCTCGGAATGGCTATGGAAATGCCATAATAGGTAGGTATGGTGGCTGTTCTGAGGAAGATATAAGGAGGTTTATGTGTGATAGAGCGTATCATATCACGGGATTTGGATGCACCGACAAAGTTTGCACCAACTCTCAAGGTGAGAAAGGGCAATGCACCGTACCTAAGAGGCTAGCAATGATGGAAAGGTGAGAGTGCGTATAATCCATGGACTCAACATTAGTCATAAAGAACTCACATACTTATTGCAAAAATCTACAAGTCATCAAAACCAAGAACTTGTGTTGGAGATTGGTAGGAAAAGACCATCGCTCGTCCCCGACCGCCACTCATAAGGAGGACAATCAAAGAAACACCTCATGCTTCAAATTTGTTACACAACGGTTACCATACGTGCATGCTACGGGACTTGCAAACTCCAACACAAGTATTTCTCAAATTCACTATTACTCAACTAGCATTACTCTAATATTACCATCTTCATATCTCAAAACAATCATCAAGTATCAAACTTCTCATAGTATTCAATGCACTCTAATATATGAAAGTTTTTATTATACCCATCTTGGATGCCCATCATATTAGGACTAATTTTATAACCAAAGCAAATTACCATGCTGTTCTAAAAGACTCTCAATATAATATAAGTGAAGCATGAGAGATCAACAATTTCTTCCAAATAAAACTACCGCCATGCTCTAAGAAGATATAAGTGAAGCACTAGAGCAAATGACAAACTACTCCAAAAGATATAAGTGAAGATCAATGAGTAGTTGAATAATTATGTAACTATGTGAAGACTCTCTAATGTTTAAGAATTTCAGATCTTGGTATTTTATTCGAACAACAAGCAAAACAAAAGAAAATAAAATGACGCTCCAAGCAAAACACATATCATGTGGTGAATAAAAATATAGCTCCAAGTAAAGTTACCGATGAACGAAGATGAAAGAGGGGATGCCATCCGGGGCATCCCCAAGCTTAGGCTCTTGGTTGTCCTTGAATATTACCTTGGGGTGCCTTGGGCATCCCCAAGCTTAGGCTCTTCCATGTAGCGACCAGACCTCAAATGGCCTGTGCTGCTGTGCACCAGTGTCATCCCTGGATCAGTAATGCTGACACGCACAGTACAAATGGAGGATTTATAACAGAGTAGCAATCACACACTTATTACATCGAAAGATCTCCAAAGAGATTAAGTATGAAAACATGGCTTAAGGCCATCTAATAACGATAACAGCGGAAGACTTGGAAGATAAGTGAGTCCATTAACTCCAGCAGCATCACTGAGTATAAGACCATGACCTAAGGCACCTTACTCGTCGTCTGAAAAGTCTGCAACATGAAACGTTGCAGCCCGAAAACGGGTCAGCACATAGAATATGCTGGCAATGTAACACATAGAGAACAATGAATAATAATGCTATACTATATGCATATATGGCTGGTGGAAAGCTCTATGGTTACAGTTTTGCGAAAAGCCAATTTTATCCTACTGCAAAGGAATAAATTTTATTTAACTATCATGGTGGTTGAAACATTGAGAAGGTACCTCCAACTCAATCCCAATTAAGTATCATCATTAACCCAACAAAATTAATTATAAGTATCACGGTGATGAGATTCAAATGATAATCCAGGTACTAGATACTCAAGTTGTCCATAACCGGGGACACGGCTAATCATGATCAGTTTGTACACTCTGCAGAGGTTTGCGCACTTTTCCCCACAAGACTCTATCGCCTCCGCTTGATTCTCGCACTGCATGATGTTTGAGAAACGGATGACCGAGACACAGTCTTTCAGAAACAATCACTCTTTACTCTGGATGGACCGGTACACCTACTTTCCCCTACATCTACTAGTCCACCTCTTCAAGAGATCCTGTAACCTACTCAGCTATGCTAGAGCCCATAATAGCTTGTGGCTGCACACGGAAGTTTCTAGCATGAATAATCTTATGATCCCTTTGAGCCTGGGTGGCGGACCTTATACATACAGACAACACTGGGTTCTCCAGGTGCCTCAATCCACCCAGATGTGAGTTTTAGTTGCCACCTTAAGTTGAACCATTATTAAACATCTCACATCTGTCATGAATATCACTCAAACCCAATCCACGTCTACGAGCATAGCATGGCAATATATTAGCAACGTAGAAGTAACTCCCAAGGGTTTGAATAGAAAACAGGTAATAGGTACTACCTCAACTACTTCCCAGTACCCACAGTTTAATTAGATCCTAATCATGCAATGTGTTTGAGGAAATAGATCTAATGCAATAAAACTGGGTATGAACGGGGTATGATCAAAGTGTTACTTGCCTTGCTGATGATCCGCAAAACCTAACGAGTCGAAGTAACAAGCGGCACACTCCGGGTACTCTATCGCAAACAAACAAGCATACAATCAGTACTCAACTAATACACAGGTAAAACTCGAATGAAAGATCCAACCAGAAAGTTCAACTTAAGAACTCCGGTTGCAAAAAGAATCAACTCGAAAGAAGCAACGAAAGTCAAACGGCGAAAGAAAGAAACTTCGTTTGCTGATCTGGATCTAGGTCAAATTTTACTGTAGCAAAAACTTGTTTGAGTAGGTTAAACGGAAAGAGAATTTTGAGACGAAACTCTAGGCGCTTGAATCGCCTGATTCCGATAAACGAGCGAGAAGTTAAACAGAATCGAAGATTCGATCAGAAATCGAATCTGAGAAAATAACGAGAAAATCCGACGAAAAAGAAAAACGGACGAACGGTTAAATAACGGACGTTCGTTAACAGAGAAAAACCGGCGAACGCGTTCGTTAAAATGAACGGTTCGGTGAACGCTCGCAAAATTAGAAAACCGAAAAAAAACCGATCTAGGGTTTTTTTTTCTAAACAAAAGGTTTTTTTTACAGAAAACCGGTCAACGACGGAAAACGGCCGGCGGCAATACCTCGACGGCAGGCTCCGGCGAGGGGCTCCGGCGGGGGCAGGGCTTGGCGGCGGGGTGCGGGGCTCGGGAGGGCGCGAGGGGGCGGCGAGGGGCGGCGGCGGCGGCTTCCCGGCGGCGGCGCGAGCGGGATGCGGGTGGGCGGCGGCGGCGATGTCGGCGGCGGCGGCTCGAGGTGAGGAGAGAGAGAGGGGGGGTATTTAAGGAGGGGGGGTGCGTCGGCGTGGGGAAGGGGGCACCCGAGGCGGCGGCGGCTTCCGTGCCCGGGACGGACTCCGGCAGCGAGCTCCCGTGCGGGAGGAGGAGAGGGCGCGGGCGGGCCGTCGGCTGGGCCTTTGGCCCAGTCGGCGCGGGCATTTTTTTTAAATAAGTTCCGCGGAAAATATTGCGTAGAAAAATAAATAAAAATCAGAAAAATATGAAATAAATTTTCCCCGTCTAGCTAGAAAATCTAGAATAGGGTGAACATTTTTAAAATCAAAAATAAATATTTTTGAAAACATAAAATATTTTTAATGCAATAAAAATTGCAAATAAAATCCAAATAATGTTTTTAACATTTTTCCTCCAGTATTTCAATTGTTTTGGAGAAGTCATATTTTCTCCTCTCGTTTATTTAAAATGAAATATTTTTCCGGAGAGAAAAATAATTAAAACCAAAATCCTCGTTGGAAAAATTAATTTGAAAAATTCGGGAAAATCCCCAACTCTCTCCGAGGGTCCTTGAGTTGCTTAGGATTTATCGAGGATTTGTCAAAATGCAACAAAACATGATATGCAATGATGATCTATGTATAACTTTCCAAATTGAAAATTTGGGATGTTACATTCCACTCCTTATTCCATAGTCCATCGAATCTTTACCCAAAACTTGAAAACTTCACAACACAAAACTTAACAGAAAACTCGTAAGCTCCGTTAGTATAAGAAAATAAATCACCACTTTAAGGTACTGTAATGAACTCATTCTTTATTTATATTGGTGTTAAACCTACTGTATTACACCTTCTCTATGGTTCATACCCTCCGATACTACTCATAGATTCATCAAAATAAGCAAACAACACACGAAAAAAGAATCTGTCAAAAAACGAACAGTCTGTAGCAATCTGATTTGTTCGAATACTTCTGGAACTCCAAAAATTCTGAAACACTGGGAAAACCTGGATAATTTGTATATTGATCTTCTTCAAAAATAATTAGCAATTTATCACGTTCTGGTGTATTTTAACAATTATTTTCGTGAGCACAAAGGTTCTGTCTTTTTCAGCAAGATCAAACAACCATCACCCAAGAAGATCATATTGGTTCTACTTGGCACAAACACTAATTAAAACATAAAACCACATCTAACCGGAGTCTAGATAGATTATTTATTACTAAACAGTAACAAAAAGCAAGGAGCAAAAATAAAAATTGGGTTGCCTCCCAACAAGCGCTAACGTTTAACGCCCCTAGCTAGGCATGATGATTTCAATGATGCTCACATAAAAGATAAGAATTGAAACATAAAGAGAACATCATGAAGAATATGACTAGCACATTTAAGTCTAACCCACTTCCTATGCATAGGGATTTTGTGAGCAAACAACTTATGGGAACAAGAATCAACTAGCATAGGAAGACAAAACAAGCATAACTTCAAAACTTTTAACACATAGAGAGGAAACTTGATATTATTGCAATTCCTATAAGCATATGTTCCTCCCTCATAATAATTTTCAGTAGCATCATGAATGAATTCAACAATATAAACATCACATAAAGCATTCTTTTCATGATCTACAAGCATAAAATTTTTACTACTCTCCACATAAGCAAAATTCTTCTCATTCGGAATAGTGGGAGTATCATAAGAAACTCGAATACTATAAATTGTTTCCATATTAAAAGAGTAATGTTCAGAAAAAGGGTAATCATAATCATGACAAGTTTTATAAATATAATCATCACTACTTTTTATAGCATAAGTGTCATCACAACAATCATCATAAGTAGCAACTTTGTTCTCATCATAATGAATTGAAACCTCTTCCAAGATAGTGGAATCATTACTAAATAAAGTCATGACCTCTCCAAATCCACTTTCATAATTGTCACAATAAGATTCAACACCCTCCAAAATAGTGGGATAATTACTTCCTAAAGTTTACACTCTACCAAACCCACTTTCATCAATATAATCATCATAAATAGGAGGCATGCTATCATCATAACAAATTTGCATATCAAACTTGGGAGGTTAAAAATATCATCTTCATAAAACATAGCATCCCCAAGCTTGGGACAAACATTAATTGCAGCAAATAAATTCTCAAACATGTCATTGTCATCAAACATAGCATCCCCAAGCTTGGGCCTTTTCATATCATAAGCATAATCACTCTCGTCATTAATAGTATGGATAGCACCAATAGTATATCAGTTATCATCATCACAATGAGTAATAGGAGCAACATCATTTGGGAGGGATACCTTTTTACCTTTGTTTCTCCGTCTTTTCTTTTTCTTATTTTTGGAGCTCCTTATTAATGAGATTGGTTTAATAGAAAGCTCCACCTCGTTACCTCATTCATCATAAGAAAGAATAGGAGGATATTGGGAAATCTCTTCCCTTTCATTAGTATTCTCTTCATCGTCTATTTGTTTTCTTGTCTTGATGTAATTGGCAATATAAGGATTTTCAATGCAATTCACCGCACAATACATATAAATTTCATCTAGATCAAAATCAAGAACTTTATCAAGGATAAATTCTGGCATATCCTTAGTTATACGTTTCATTTCTTCATAACCCACAAGCAAACTAAGTTCATTATGATGCGCAAGGGAAATCAAGTCATCACAATTTTTCGACACGATACGATCATGAAACAATTTGCATTGGATATTTAAATGACCACGTTCATTGCAAAGTTCACAAGGATGACTACGAAAATTTAAATTTTCAGCACAAACATCTAGCCTTTCTTGCAACCATTTGGTTTCTAAATACTTATGCCTCTTGCAAAATCTATCTTCCCTATTTGGTGTGTGCTTGCAAACTCTATGCACTCCACAAAAATTGACATGCTTATAAGAGACATCATCATCATGACTAGTGCAATCATCATTAGTACTATGGATATTCAAAGAGTTCGTACTAACAACATTGCAATCATGCTCATCTTTCAAAGATTTAGTGCCAAACATTTTAATGCATTCTTCTTCTAACATTTTGGCACAATCATCGGAATCCTTATTTTCATGAAAGATATTAAAAAGATGAAGCATATGAGGCACCCTCAATTCCATTTTTTTGTAGTTTTGTTTTATAAACTAAACTAGTGATAAAACAAGAAACTAAAAGATTCGATTGCAATATGTAAAGATATACCTTCAAGCACTCACCTCCCCGGTAACGGCGCCAGAAATTGCTTTATGTCTACTACACGACCTTCTTCTTGTAGACGTTGTTGGGCCTCCAAGTGCAGAGGTTTGTAGGATAGTACAAAATTTGCCTCAAGTGGATGACCTAAGGTTTATCAATCCGTGGGAGGCGTAGGATGAAGATGGTCTCTCTCAAGAAACCCTGCAACCAAATAACAAAGAGTCTCTTGTGTCCCCAATACACCAAATACAATGGTAAATTGTATAGGTGCACTAGTTCGGCGAAGAGATGGTGATACAAGTGCAATATGGATGGAAGATATAGGTTTTTGTAATATGAAAATATAAAAACAGCAAGGTAACTAATGATAATAAGTGAGCACAAACGGTATTGCAATGCTAGGAAACAAGGCCTAAGGTTGATACTTTCACTAGTGCAAGTTCTCTCAACAATAATAACATAATTGGATCATATAACTATCCATCAACATGCAACAAAGAGTCACTCCAAAGTCACTAATAGTGGAGAACAAACGAAGAGATTATTGTAGGGTACGAAACCACCTCAAAGGTATTCTTTCTGATCGATATATCCTAGAGTTCGTACTAGATTAACACCTTAAGACACAAATCAACCAAAACCCTAATGTCACCAAGATACTCCAATGTCACCACAAGTATCCGCGGGTATGATTATACGATATGCATCACACAATCTCAGATTCATCCATTCAACCAACACAAAGAACTTCAAAGAGTGCCCCAAAGTTTCTACCGGAGAGTCAAGACGAAAACGTGTGCCAACCCCTATGCATAAGTTCACAAGGTCACTGAACCCGCAAGTTGATCACCAAAACATCATCAAGTAGATCATGTGAATATCCCATTGTCACCACAGATAAGCACATGCAAGACATACATCAAGTGTTCTCAAATCCTTAAAGACTCAATCCGATAAGATAACTTCAAAGGGAAAACTCAATCCATTACAAGAGAGTAGAGGGGGAGAAACATCATAAGATCCAACTATAATAGCAAAGCTCGCGATACATCAAGATCGTGCCAAATCAAGAACACGAGAGAGAGAGAGAGAGATCAAACACATAGCTACTGGTACATACCCTCAGCCCCGAGGGTGAACTACTCCCTCCTCGTCATGGAGAGCGCCGGGATGATGACGATAGCCACCGGTGATGGATTCCCCCTCCGGCAGGGTGCCGGAACATGGTCCCGATTGGTTTTTCATGGCTACAGAGGCTTGCGGCGGCGGAACTCCCGATCTATGTTATGTTCTGGAAGTTTGGGTATATATAAGAGGTGTTGGCGTCGGGAACAAGTCAGGGGGTCTTCGAGGCGGCCACGAGGTAGGGGGCGCACCCAGGGGGTAGGGCGCGCCCCCACCCTCGTGGGTGCCTCGGGACTCTTTTGGCCCATCTCCGTTACTCCGTGGGCTTCTTCTGGTCCAAAAATAATCTCCGTGAAAATTTAGGTCAATTGGACTCCGTTTGGTTTTCCTTTTCTGCGATACTCAAAAACAAGGAAAAAACAGAAACTGGTACGTGGCTCTAGGTTAATAGGTTAGTCCCAAAAATCATATAAAATAGCATATAAATGCATCTAAAACATCCTAGATGGATAATATAATAGCATGGAACAATAAAAAATTATAGATACGTTGGAGACGTATCAGTTTACAAAGTGGCCAGAAGTGGAGCCCGTGAGGAAGTTGACCGCAATACGTTCATGCCCTCGGAAGCAAGGTCTCATTTGCCTCTGTTGCCCATCCTAGAAGCAACGGACAAGCTGAGAGGGTAAACGCTGAAGTGCTGTGAGGACTCAAGGCAAGAACATTTGATAGGCTACAGAAGTGTGGCAGGCGATGGATCGATGAGCTGCCGGTGGTTCTTTGGTCCCTCCGTACGACACCAAATCGAGCTACCGGCCAGACTCCCTTCTCCCTAGTCTATGGGGTAGAAGCAGTGATCCCCACGGAACTCATATACGGATCACCTCGAGTACTTTCCTATCATGAAGTAGCATAAGAACAACACCGGCGTGACGATGCTATGCTACTTGAGGAGAACCGTCTCTGGGCTGCTACGCGTGTTGCACGCTACCAGCAAGCCCTGCATCGCTATCACAGCCGTAGGGTTCATGCCCGGAGCTTTGAGGAAGGCGACCTTGTCCTTAGGCGTGTTCAGTCTGCCAAGGGTGCAAACAAGTTGACGCCGAAGTGGGAAGGCCGTTACCGGGTAGTACGAGTCACTAGACCCGGTGCAGTCCGTCTGGAGACTGAAGATGGCATTCAGTTGCATAACTCATGGAACATTGAGCATCTCCGTAAGTTCTACCCGTAAGGCATGGCTGTCAGGTCCTGCCCGACAGCCACCCTTTTGTACAAGCCTTGCCGATGTTGCATGTAACCCTTTGTACAAAGCCAGGCGTAGACCCTGAGTAACAGATAAATAAACGAAGCGTTGGCGCCCCAAAGAAACTTGCATGCATGCATAAGCATATCATGAGCATAGCATGATCATGTAGATAAGATCATATGTAGCTCTGTTTTCATCTGCAGTAAGCTGCAGGGTTCTTGCCGTCGACTTGGTCCCGAAGAGAAGAAATGAAAACGAGCCTACATAGCAGTTCTCGGAGAGCCAAACAGATAAGTTCCGTCTTATCCATACTTTTTCTATAAAGTGAAAACTTGTGCATATGAAAACCTCGTCACCTTCGAAACATAGGTGCTCCCATCCTTTGTTTCGAACGTTGCTTCGGTCAAGGTGGTTGCAGTGGCCTTTGACGGAGAAGGTTCAATGAGGAGCTGGTCCCTTTTTGTAGTTTTGTGCCCGGCAGGCCTAGCCCCGCGTCAGGAAACTAAGGACACCGGCATGATAGCTTGCCGAAGAAAACTTGTTTACTTAAACGTATAGAGGCATCTCACCTCTGCATGGATATGATACATGCACAAGTACCCGGCAAGGCTTGTCTTTTTCATTAATGTGCTGATAAGCAAGTACAGATCTTACAGAACACAAACATGGATAAATAAGATTACATAACTTAGACTAAAGTTTGGCAAATGCCTACACATTTTAGACTGGAAAAAAATAAGTGCCCCGTAATCCCTTTCTTGTCCCTCTCCTCCTAGGCACTGCGGTGGGAGGTGAAGAGGGCAAAACGAGCGTCTGGGCAGAAGCCCAACATGACCCCGTCAGGCCCCATGGCAAGGAGCCTCACAAGATCGGGAGGGCGCGGGCCAAGGTGATGGTGAAGACAACGGCGGAGACGACCCCCTGGTCACCGCCACCAGGGCCAGCAGGACGTGGCAGAGCGAACGAAGCCGGAGCCTACGAGGAAGCCTGCCAGGGACCAGCTGGAAGGCTGCTGGAGGAGCCAGAGGCACCATCCATACCTCCACATCCAACTCCTCGGCAAATTGCATTGCTGGAGAGGAGATGCAGGTGCAGATGGTGGTGCCGCCGCCTGACGGTGATGGTGCGACTGGTGTTCAGCCGGAGTCGGAGCCGCCGTCCTCCCCGTCGGCGCCGTCGTCATCGCCGTCAGTGTCCTCCTCATCGCTATCACTCGAGGAGGAACTTTCGTCGTTGGTCGAGCTCTCCACGCAGCACCCTAAGCGAGCACCCGAGTGTCTGAAGACTTTGATGGAGACCAGGGTGGCCTCCATTAACTTAAAATGGAGAACGTGCCCGGCCGCCAAGCTATGGGCACGAGCAAAAGTCTTCCAACCGCACCGAAGAAGCATGACATGAGGGGCGGGGAACTCCACGTCCGCCCGCATGCTGCCATTACAACAGCCCCTCATGTGCAACCTCAGCCCCGGCGGCTGCTCGACCTCCATCACTCTTGCAAATGGAGTAGGGACCCAAAGACGGCTGTGCGGAGGCCCTCGCAGCTTGACGATGAACTCCAGTGGCTGATTCTGACATGGCCTTCGTTTGGGTTCTGAACGGCCGGAGGAGGTGTGATTAGTACACCACGCCGTCCTCCTCAGCCTAGAGCGTCGTGGCGACCACGTCCCCGTCCTCTCCCGACTCCCCTCACGGCAGGCTCTGCCTCCGCATCCCCAATGGGAGGAGGGAGGTGTTGTCAAGCAGAAGCCCTCGTCGCCGCTACTGGAGCACCACTACGTCCTCTCCCCCTCATCACGACGAAGAAATGACACCAGAAGAAAGGAGGAGATGGGTGTGAGCCTGCACCCCCGCCCATGTCCCCTTTTATAGGGAAAACGAGGCCGGGGGCTGGCTCCTCACTCAGGGGAAACAACCGCCCCACTCCGCCAATCTGACTCCCTCCCGTGCCACCAAGGGCTTGTGGAATCAAGGCCGACCCCTTGCACCAATCCATGACGTCTGGGTTTCTGCCATGGCACGCGTTTCTGTGCTCTCCGCGTCCGCACCAACCCAGCGCAATGCATGCAGCACACGTGGCAGAAACGCCAGGAGCAGGGAAGCTAGTGGAACGGCAGTTACCGCCCCATGAACGTGAGACGTGGATGGCCCACGGATGGTGGCTCACTAACTCCCCCATGACGCCTTGCACGACACACGAAAAAACCGAAAACTGACTCAAGCACAGGTTAATGAAGAAGCAAAGAAGATCTCAAAGGGTGAGCTACCGCAACTTCCTCGCCTGTGTACTAGACAAGGCCTACCCTGACGACGCTCGGCAACACGCTTAGGACAGGCCCGAGGGCTCCTGTTGGTGCAACAAACCCCAGGCATGTGTTGCCCGGACTATACACAGGCTCAAGAGCAAGGTTGCAGCCTACAAGGCAAGGCCAAGCAAAAGAGATAGCTCTTTGAGAAATCAAAATGCGAATCAAGAAGACCAAGACAAGACTAAGGAACAAGATATCACTAAGGAAAAACCTCCCTTGCCAAGTAGGCGAGCCTGGCGAGGTCGAGGTCACCCAGAAGACAAATCTCAAGACTGCCCCGGTAAGCTTGCCAGGGACACCGAGGGAAGATTACTCCACCAAGGCTCCACCTCTCCACCTCATAGGAACGCAAGTCACCTATCGGTGCGGTGTCGTGCCCCAAGTGATTAAGTGGCTATTATATGGCACGTGGCAGCCATTTCTGAAGGAAATCACCTCCGAATGACACCCGTCCAGGGGCGTGTCATGCAGGCAGTCGAGAAGGTGGCTGAATGGCACAGCAAGGCTTGCCGGGCTACACCATGATGTGACACTAAGCGGCGCATTTAATGTGCCTTGTCCTGTCTGTAGAGTTAGGTATGATAGCACTGTGGCTATCTAATCACTAGATAATGACTGTTTTTCCATTGTGGTGACCCCTTGACCTATAAAAGGAGGGACGTGCCATCCTTAGAAAGGATTCGGGCCTTTGTACACTCATATGCGTGTAGAAGCTCTCGACCCAAGGCGAACTTGTTGGGCTAGAGTTCTGCGTCTCCACCACGGTCCTTTCATCAATCCACCAAACCAGGAATAGGGTTTTACACCTCACGGCGGCCCGAACCTGGGTAAAAACTGCTCGTGTGATCACTACCGTGCTGCTCTACGCTCTCTGCTCTTTGTGCAATGTGCTCTTCCCCCTGTCGAACCACAAGGGGCCGATGGTCCCATAGGTGGCCGTGTTATTCCACGACAACTAGGTTAATAGGTTAATCCCAAAAAATTATATATAATTGCATACAATTGCATATAAAACATCCAAGATTGATACTATAATAGCATGGAACAATCAAAAACTGTAGATACGTTGGAGACGTATAACCCGGCATTCTCATAAAGCAAAGTGAAATCATTAGTAATACCTAGCTTAGCGAGTGTTGACTCGCAAGCCCACTTGGATGCTTTGATCTTCCTTATACTGAGCTTCTGAAATTTCTTTCCCGCTTCACGGTTCGTGAAGACGATCCCCTGAGTGAAAACTTGTTGTGGTGGTGCGGTGGATGAACTCGAAGCACCGCGTACGCGAGTGGACTTCCTCGTGGACATCTACAAAACAAATTTTCAGTCCAATACAATTAAACAATATTGATCCTACAGTAGTTAAAACATCATACTCCTCTAGAAACATCAATGAATCCAAGGCAAACTCAAATTTGGATTAAAAAACATTCATTTCCTAGACATGGCAATGCTAGGCATGTAGAACGTGGATTTACGAAAAATAAACTAGGAATTGGAGGAGAAATGTACCATAGATCGATCACACACACAGATTTGAAGTAAAATCGAACGAGTAGAGAGATCGGCCGAAGTTTTGCTAGGGTTTGGAGAGGTTTGGAGGAAGAACAATAAGAAAAGTGAGAGATGGGGGTGATTTACCTCCTTCCTTGGGTTCTTTGTTGCCGACAGGGGTTCATACAACTGCCCATACAAGCGCAAGTGCTCGTACGAAACGCCGTCGTTAACCCTGATAGCTTACCTGTGCCTGTGCATACCTCATACGACCGTTGAAACGGGAGGCGGCACCCGCATGGAACATCGTCAAACTCTTCGATTATTTTTCTTCTTATGGTCGAGGAAGTCATACGACCGCTCTAAAGGGAGGGTGCGCCTGTATGGAATGCCGCCAAATGCTGTAGACTTCTTTCTCATTTCTGCAAAGTTCTCAAACGACCACTCATGCGAGCGCATGCGCTCGTATGGAACACCGTCGATCTCCATGTTTCCCCTGGTTGTATTGCGTTGGAACCTCCAGGAAGTCATGCGACTGTCCAAACAACTGTCGCGGTAGTTTGAAAGGCCGTCTTTTATTCTATCTCTACCGAGACTTCTCTTTTTCTTTGTTTACCTGCGGTGTTAGTTCCAACACAGTACATAGACATATTTCCAGGCATCCAAACTTCAATACAACATATAATTTAATTTGCACATAGAAAAGCCTTCATTATAACAACTCTTCCAAATTTACTTCTTTATCTAGAACTTCAATCACTCTTTTATTAAAACAAAAATAAAAACTTACTTGTCTACTTTATTCGTGTGGGTTGCCTCCCACGAAGTGCTTATTTTCGGTCGGCTACCTCGACCACAGTAGTGATCAAGTTTGTGCAAACATACTGAGACCATAGCTTCTGTCATTCACAATAATGCCTTTTCCTGTATAGGTCTTTATTTTCTTTTTCCTGGGGAAACACCTTACAACACAATCTTTAGTGGGTAAGTCAAATCTCACATTCCTCTCAAACACGTTGATCACAACTTTGATAGTCCTTAGAAATGGTCTGCCGATAATTATAGGAGCAACAGGATCTTCAGGAATATCTACTATCACAAGATCAATGATGACATGGCAATCATTAATTTGAACTATATCTCCATGCCTATTGCCTACTGCCTGAGTAAACTAGAATTAGCCATATCAATATAATCTCAGTAGTTGCATAAGGACCTACATTTAGACTATCATAAAAGGACTTAGGGATAGTGGAAACACTAGCCCCTAGATCATATAAAGCACTGAATTTATTCAATCCAATCTCAATCTCTATAGTAGGTTCAAAAGAATATTCGTGCTTAGCTAGTAACTTACTATAGAGCTTCTTTCTTTCATCATCACGTTCATGTACCTTGGCTGCAACTTGCTCAACAAAGACATTATATGCTTCATTATTAGTTACCTTAGGTAGTGGGTACTTCATTGATATTATCTTCACAAAATCTACAACGACATAATTATACTCTGGCACATGACTTGTGTCAAGTTATTTGGTCTTCTCTTCATTGCTTCTTACCATCTTGATATCTTCAACCGGGTTAGGTTCTGGTTTACCTGCAAACTTAGCTAGGAAATGTTTGGATCTCTGCAATTTTAGCCACTTGTGCTTCCATATTCTAGGATCTTCCTTCAAGTATCTGCTCATCATTTGCTAGTCCAACAATCTTACTGGTCAATTGAACAAGTAGGATATCATGATTCTTCAAAATATTTTTGAAGTTTTCATTCTGCTTAGTTTACTAGCAATAAAACTTTTAAGAGTATATTCAAGATTATTTCTATTACTGCTATTAGCTCAATTAAAATTATTTGATGCTCCTCCATTACTAGGATAAGGAAGTATAGGAGCATAACCATTATTTTTCTAGTTAGGATTATAGATATTGAGGGCAATGATATTCACATCACTAGTTTCTTCATTAGTGACAGCATTACCATTTACCTCTTCTTTACCTTTCATCATGGAGATAAGTTCATCAAGTTTGGCTATCAACTCCGTGCTACTTGTCAGTGTCAAAACCGGCGGATCTCGGGTAGGGGGTCCCGAACTGTGCGTCTAACGCAGATGGTAACAGGAGGCGGGGGACACAATGTTTACCCAGGTTCGGGCCCTCTCGATGGAGGTAATACCCTACTTCTTGTTTGATTGATCTTGATGATATGAGTATTACAAGAGTTGATCTACCACGAGATCGTAGAGGCTAAACCCTAGAAGGTAGCCTATGATTATGATTGTTGTTGTCCTACGGACTAAACCCTCCGGTTTATATAGACACCGGAGGGGGCTAGGGTTACACAGAGTCGGTTACAAGGGAGGAGATCTACATATCCGAATTGCCAAGCTTGCCTTCCACGCAAAGGAGAGTCCCACCCGGACACGGGCCGAAGTCTTCAATCTATCTTCATAGTCCAATAGTCCGGCCAAGGTATATAGTCCGGCTGTCCGAGGACCCCCTAATCCAGGACTCCCTCAGTAGCCCCTGAACCAGGCTTCAATGACGATGAGTCCGGTGCGCAGATTGTCTTCGGCATTGCAAGGCGGGTTCTTCTCCAAATTCCGAATACCTGTCGAGTAGTGTCCGGCTTCCCATGAATGTTGCACTCCTTGGCTTCCGTGCCTAATAATGGCTATCTTCCACGTGTCGAGCGAATGCGAGAAGTCGGGGCATTTTTACACTTGCCACCCTAACCCTATGAGCAAATCGTCTATTTAAAGAGCGGGGGATCCTCAGATCCAGATCACACCATCCTCCCACAACGAGTATCCATCGGAGTGCACCCGGAAAAGCCCATCCCATCATGGTCGGCCATTGCAGCTCCTCCTCTCGCTCCCGTAGCACTAAGCCAGGCAATTGGAAGAAGTGTTCCGTCCCCCACAGCCAATTAGTAGAGTTACAGACCCAGGGGTTTCTCCCTCCAGCGTATATGGTCCCCGTCTGAGCCGGACTAGCCACTTACAACGATGGGGAGCAAGCGGAGAGCTTTCCCAACCCATCCATGGGGGAGCGGGTATGCCTTGTCCCTTACTTATTAAGGGGACTTGGATTTCCAATCCATCCGTTCCTCCGCGGGCTCCTGGAGTTCTACGGCCTCCAGCTGCATAACTTTACTCCCGCCTCCATATTACACATCGCTGGCTACGTCGCCCTTTGTGAGCTGTTTCTGGGCTGTGAAGCTCATTTCGAGCTATGGAAGAGGCTATTCTGCCTCGTACCCCGTACACAGGAGGGGTCAATATATCAAGTGGGCGGAGCCAAAATATGGCGCATCGCCGGGACCGGATACCTGTCCGGTACTCCGAAGAAGACATCCGAAGACTGGCCTTCGGAGTGGTTTTATATGGAGGACGTCCCCCTTCCGGACCCTATTCGGATGGGCCTTCCTGAGTTCAATAACGCCCCTTTGAAGAAACGCCGCAGCTGGCACCCTCGGAGCCCCCAGGAGGAAGATAACAGAGAGGTCCTTTACCTAATGGGCCGGATAAAAACGTTGGCCAAATCAGGACTGACAATAATCGAGGTTATGTCAATATGTATAATGCGGGGGGTGCAGCCACTTCAATATCGGGGACAACCCATGTGGCACTTCAATGGAGAAGACGATGCCACCCGCTGCGGCCGTAAAGGTCCGGACTCCGCCGCCGCTCTAGCGAAAATACTGTCCGATTTATATAAAGGTGAGGAAGAGGAGTTCATCCGCATTAAGCCACGGGATGGCTTCTCCATGTACAACCCCCCAAACTGGGTGAGCTGCTGCTTTTTACTCCAGACCTTCCCGCATTCTTCGTCATAAGTATTTACCTTGCTATTTCATAGTAGGAACTGCGAAAAGCTGTGAGGGAGGTCCACAACCCGTCTCCACAGCCAGAGGACCCTGACCGGGCCCTCGACCCCGGACTCGAAGAAGATCCGGACATATTTGTGGAGCTTATCGACAGGACGTTCTATCAATTAATCTGCGATGGTGCCTTGGTGGCCATCATAGCAGATTATCCTGGACTGCTCCCTGCGTCGCATGTAAGTAAAACCAGAGTCCCAACTTCCGAGAAGGATCCCTTTTTTGCACTTACCCACCGCACACATATGGTGTCTTACAGGGAAGGCCCTCGGAACGCCATGCCGAACCCGCGGTGACTCACCAACAAGGGGTACCGAAGCCGGGTAGGCTTAAAAGGAAGGCGGTCAGGACTGAGACGCCGTCGCAGAGGTATGAAAAAGAACCCTGCTCCGTGGTTGTCATCTTTAAAATATAATAACGTCCATGGTTCCTGGCAGGAAAAACGCTCGCTGGACCGTATCCGGAGAGCCTGCCGGCCACGCCTCCACCAGCCGGGCTCCAGAGCCGGACTTATAGGCAGATGCTAACGTGGGGATGTTCCTCCTACAGAGGATGCGGACAGGCTGTCCGCTACGAATTCCGTAGTGGAGAGTGCCATGAATCACAGGCGTCGCCGGGCCGTACTCCGCGACCCTTGTTTCTCTGAAGAGTCGTTCAATGCCTTCAACTCAGGAGATGCGTACATTCGAGCTGCTCAAAATGGTCTTGCCAGAGCCACGGACCAGTATGTAAAGGATGTACGGGTAAGAAAATCTGATAATTATGTATATCAGTAGCCCCTGAGACTTGAAACAGTTGGCACAATTGATTTAAGGATCATTGTTTGCATAGGTTCTTACGGAGAAGAATACCCAGTTGTCTCAAGAGCTGGAGGAGTGTAAAGCCCAGCTACGGGCCGCAGTTGCCGCAGTGAAGGAGTCCAAGAAGGCCTCATCTGGTAACACTTGTTTCTATCGAAAAGAATAACATATACCAGTTAGTATTCGGCATGCATGCAAATCTAACAATAGATTCTGCAGATGATCCCGGAGTGAATCCAGAGGTCGTGCGAGGGGATGAGCAACATGCTCAATGATAGCTAGGGGCTGGCGAGCGCGTGCTTACGCAGGTTAGGCGGGAGAAAACGATCTCCAAGATGCCAATACCCGGCTGGGCGTTGAACTGAAAGATGTTCGGGCCCAGCTTGCTGACTCCATAAAGGAGAATAAGAGGCTTCGACGCGGCATTTTTAGTAAGTGCTTGAACAAACTTTTATAGAGTTCGGCGAAGAAACCGGCTAACAGAGTTATATCTGTAGGTATGCTGATGGGTCGTCCCGCAGAGGAGATGCCCGGGTCTGCGGGTGATCTTCTGCCAGAGCTCTCACAACTGCACGAACAAATTCGGCAGGTGATGCAGGGCATTGCCCAGGCCTTGTGGCCATCCGCCTCCCTGCCAGGAGGCATGGGGGAGCTCGTAGAGATGCTCAAGGGAGCGCGGCGGCGCTTCCGATTATGGAAGATATCTGCCTGCCGACAAGGTGTAAGGAAAGCCTGGGCCATGGTGAAGACTCGATATACCAAGGCTGACCCGGACCACATGGCCGACGTCGGACCTGTGGGGTCTGATGGGAAAGAGATCCCCGTCAGTTTGGTGTATGACCAGGTGAGATTAGCCGCAAAGTATTCCCAACAGGATTGTAGGCTAGACAGCCTGTTGGATGGTATAGAAGAAGAATTTAGTCAGTCTAAGTGACTGTGTACTTCAAATGACATATATTGTCCCTAGCCAGATTGTAAATCATTTGTCATGGCGGACCTTTTCGCTTCAACCTCCGGACCCGACAGTCCGGAGTGTATCCGAATGCCCTCTCAGTTATGTAAAAACCGGGGTACGCGTGGAAACCAGACGTAGGGGTCTTAAGTGCTTGAACAGACAAGTACCCAACTAGCTATGTTATATTACATGGATAGTAAGAAACATCTTCCAGGGAGAATAGTTCTGTTAAGGGTTCCTTTCCCTGGGTACGCAAGCATTAATGTGCATGTCCGAACTGCGAAAAGAGACGCAGGATATAAACATCTGGGGGTATGTATTGAAATAAGTAAAAGTCATCTTTTGTTCACAGACCGAATATTCCCTTAAGAACGCTAGCTTTCGGCTTCACCCAGTCTGAGGTACAGGTCCGGCTGACCCGGCAGTAGCAATCGCAGAGGTGCTCCCCTAATGCCCTAGCCGAATTAACAGGAATGTAGGGCATAAACACAAGAGCCAGGCAACCCAGCTTGGCCAAAACTTAAGTCATATCGATGCATATAATGGCGAAGAAAAGGTACATGTGGAAAAGTAACACATGTGCGGGGGGCATAGAGCCTGGAACATAGTTATATTAAGCTTCTGTATAAGAAGCCCCCAGGTATAATGAGCACTCCTAGCGCGTCGAGATTGTGTCAAGACACATTTTAACCTTTTAAGGCCGTGAATAAAAGGGGAAGAAAGAAAGAAACAAAAGACATATAACGGATATATACATAAAAAATTGACGGAGGTAAGGTGACGAACACAGAGTCCGACACTAGGCGTAGAACCTTCAGAGTCTGGCCACGTTCCATGGGTTTGGCTCGAGTCGATTGTCCGATGCATCCCACAGACGGTACGCTCCACCGGTCAAACTTTGTCAATAATGAAGGGACCTTCCCATTTGGGCTTGAGCTTGTCCTTTTTCTTCTCTGGTAGGCGTAGAACGAGTTCGCCAACGTTATAAGTTTTGTCCCTCCTCCAGGGCGTCCAAACTGTCCTGCCGATCAAGCTCGGCTTCTTTCTCTTCGTACATGCGCACTCGAGGTGAGTCATGAATAATGTCGCAGGGCAGTACCGCCTCTGCGCCGTACACCATAAAAAATGGTGTGTATCCGGTAGTGCGATTCGGCGTGGTCCGCAGCCCCCATAGTACGGAGTCCAGCTCCTCGACCCAGTGCGTATCTGATTCCTTCAAGGATCGCACTAATCTGGGTTTAATGCTGCTCATAATAAGACCATTTGCTCGCTCAACTTGACCGTTTGTTTGGGGGTGATAGACGGAGGCATAATCGAGCTTAATGCCCATGTTGCCGCACGAAGTTTTTACCTCGTCGGCTGTAAAGTTCGAGCCGTTATCGGTGATGATGCTGTGGGGGACACCGTAATGGTGTACAACCCCGGATATGAAGTCTATCACTGGTCCGGACTCGGCCGTTTTAACTGGTTTGGCTTCTATCCATTTGGTGAATTTATCCACCGTGACCAATAGGTACTTTTTCTTATGGCTTCCTCCTTTAAGGGGTCCGACCATATCAAGCCCCCAGACCGCAAAGGGCGAAGTAATGGGGATTGTTTGGAGAGCGGTAGGTGGCATATGGCTTTGGTTTGCAAAAAGCTGGCAACCGACGCATCATTGGACGAGGTCCTGTGCGTTTGCTCGGGCCGTCGGCCAGTAAAAACCTATACGGAAGGCCTTGCTTACAAGGGCCCGAGCTGCGGCTTGGTGGCCGCTGAGTCCAGCATGAATTTCTGCCAAAAGTTTCCGTCCTTCCTCTTCGGAGATGCACCTTTGAAGTACTCCGGTAGCGCTTTTCTTATAAATCTCTCCCTCGTGGACCTTGTAGGCTTTAGACCGCCGCACGATGCAACGTGCCTCGTTTGGGTCCTCGGGGAGCTCTTGCCTAGTTAGGTAAGCCAAGAAGGGTTCTGTCCACGGGGCGATGACAGCCATAATCACGTGGGCCGAAGGTGTTATTTCGATGGCAGAGCCTCTGATTACGTCAGAGTGTTCAGGATCTGGCGTTGTGGCCGGATCCGGACTGTTGTTGCCGGTCTCCCCTTCCCACACCACGGATGGCATAAACAGCCTTTCCAAGAATATATTAGGTGGGACAGGGTCACGCTTAGCGCCGATGCGGGCGAGGATATCCGCCACTTGATTGTTTTCTCGGACCACATGGTGGAATTCGAGCCCCTCGAACCGAGCTGATATTTTGAGGATGGCGTTGCGATAAGCTGCCATTTTTGGGTCCTTGGCGTCAAAGTCTCCATTTATTTGAGATATTGCGAGGTTCGAATCCCCACGCACCTCTAGGCGTTGAATGCCCATGGAGACTACCATCCGAGACCATGCAACAGGGCCTCATATTCTGCTGCATTGTTGGAGTCTGTGTATAATATTTGGAGTACGTATTGGACTGTATCTCCGGTGGGGGATGTCAGGACGACACCTGCCCCTAGACCAGCCAACATCTTAGAGCCGTCGAAGTGCATGATCCAATTGGAGTACGCGCCATACTCTTTAGGGAGTTCGGCTTCCGTCCATTCGGCGACGAAATCAGCCAGTACTTGCGACTTAATGGCTCGCCGTGGTTTGTATGTTATGTCGAACGGGAGGAGCTCAATAGCCCATTTAGCAATCCGGCCCGTGGCATCGCGGTTATTTATTATGTCGTTGAGTGGTACTTCAGAGGCCACCGTAATTGAACACTCTTGAAAGTAGTGTCGTAGTTTTCGGGATGCCATGAAGACCGCGTATGCTATCTTTTGATAATGTGGGTACCATGATTTGCATGGAGTGAGGACAGCGGATACGTAGTATACCGGCCTTTGAAGCAGGAACTTATGTCCGTCCGTCTCTCGTTCGACGACGAGCACTGCGCTTACAACTTGGTGTGTTGCCGCTATATATAACAGCATTAGTTCGCCGATATTTGGCGCGACCAAGATTGGGTTGGTCACCAAGACGGCTTTTATTTCTTCCAATCCGGCCGTGGCCGCATCCGTCCACTCGAAGTGTGCGGTGCGTCGAAGAAGGCGATAAAGAGGTAGTGCCTTTTCTCCCAATCGGGAGATAAAGCGGCTTAAGGCAGCCACGCATCCAGTTAATTTCTGGATTTGCTTGAGGTCTGTTGGGATAGCCAACTGTGACAGAGCTCGGATTTTAGTCGGATTTGCTTCAATTCCTCTATTGGAAACGATGAAGCACAAGAGCTTTCCGGCGGGCACGCCGAAAACGCATTTTTCCGGATTGAGCTTGATGTCATATGTTCGGAGATTGTCGAACGTGAGCCTCAAGTCGTCTATTAAGGATTCAACGTGTCTGGTTTTAATGACCACATCGTCTACGTATGCCTCCACTGTTTTGGCGATTTGTGTTTCCGGGCATGTCTGGATCATGCGTTGATAGGTTGCACCAGCGTTTTTGAGCCCGAAAGGCAGGGTGTTAAAACAGAAGGGACCGTATGGAGTGATGAATGCCGTTGCGGCTTGATCGGACTCCGCCATCTTAATTTGATGGTATCCGGAGTATGCATCGAGGAAACACAATGAGTCGTGTCCTGCGGTAGCGTCGATAATTTGATCGATGCAGGGGAGGGGGAAGGGATCCTTGGGGCAAGCCTTGTTAAGGTCCTTGAAATCGACACATAGGCGCCAGGATTTGTCCTTCTTTGGTACCATTACCAGGTTTGCTAGCCAGTCCGGATGTTTTATTTCTCTAATGAATCCGGCCTCGAGTAACTTGGCTAGCTCCTCTCCCATGGCTTGTCGCTTAGGCTCTGAGAAACGCCGAAGAGTCTGCTTGACCGGCTTGTATCCCTTTAGAATGTTTAGGCTATGCTCGGCCAGCCTGCGTGGGATTCCTGGCATGTCTGAAGGATGCCAGGCGAAGATGTCCCAATTCTCGCGCAAGAACTCCCGCAGTGCGGCGTCTGTTGTGGGGTTCAGCTGTGCCCCGATGGATGCTGTTTTTGTAGGGTCCGTTGGGTGGACCTGGAATTTGACTATTTCGTCCGCTGGTTTAAAAGAGGTGGACTTGGGTCTTTTGTCGAGTATCACGTCGTCCCTGTCCACTGTGGAGCGCAGCGCAGTTAGTTCTTCGGCCGCAAGGGCTTCGGATAACGCCTCGAGGGCCAGTGCGGCGGTTTTATTTTCGGCGCGGAGTGCTATGTCCGGATCGCTAGCTAGAGTGATGATTCCATTGGGCCCGGGCATTTTGAGCTTCATGTACCCGTAATTGGGTATAGCTTGGAAGATCGTGAATGCCTCCCGCCTTAAAAGGGCATGGTATCCGCTACTGAACGGGGCCACTTGGAATGTGATTTCTTCGGAACTATAATTCTCTGGTGTGCCGAATACCACATCTAGTGTGATTTTTCCCGCACATCATGCCTCCCGACTAGGGATGATTCCTCTGAAGGTCGTGCTGCTTTGCTTAATGCGGCTCTTTTCTATTTCCATTTTGCTAAGAGTCTCCTCGTAGATGAGGTTTAATCCGCCGCCACCGTCCATGAGCACTTTAGTAAGCCGGAAGCCGTCCACAATTGGACTAAGGACCAAAGCAGCTGGTGCTCGGGCTGTTCAGAATTGAGGTTCGTCACTGGCATTGAAGGTTATGGCCATATCGTTCCATGGATTTATTCCTGCAACGTGGCAGACTTCGGCAAGGCTACGGAGTGCTCGCTTGCGCCTATTATTTGAGGCGAAGGTCTCGAAGACTGTCAATACTGTATTGTTATTTTCCACGGGATGGTGCTCTGTGGTATTGTTGATGAGGAGATCCTCGCCACTCTTGGCCACCTGCCGGAGTATCCAACATGCTCTAAGGCTGTGTGTTGGCATGGTATCCGGTGTACTGTGAATTTTGCATGGCCCATTGAGCCGTCCCTCCAATACAGTTCCACGCCCTGTAGTGGGCTTTGGTTTCTTTGTAATTGGATCGGGTGACTTACGAGAGTACACCCTTTTAGTTCGGACGGGGGGTTTAGTGAGAGCCGGAGGATCCCAGAATTTTGTTTGGGTTTTCCAGGCACTTTCCATCGCACAGTACTTCTGTACTATGGCCGCCAAGTCAGCGAAGTGTGCTATGTCACGGCGACTTATGGCGTTGAGGATTCCCTTGTCCGTGCAATTTTTGCAAAAGAATGAAATTGCATCTTCCTCGCGACAGTCCTTGACCTTGCTCATTACAAGGAGGAATCTGGCCCAATAGTGATGTACTGTCTCTTGGGGCTCTTGTCTAATGTGGGAAAGATCACTTATATCTGGGTGGGTGGGTAGATCTAGGTCCAAACCCTGACCCGATCTGAGACCCAGGGGCGGAGGAGTTTCCGAGCTTGGCAGTTTGGGCTCCGGGATGCTGCCCAATAGTTCTGGCCCGCTGTCTGAGTCTAGGTTCGAAGCTTGGGCCATGTCCTCCCGTAGACGGGTATCCGGCTCGGAGAGCTTGGGAATCCGGACATAGTTTGTCCTCAAAATATAGGAAGAATCGCTACATTGCTCCTCCACCACCGCTATCTGATGGGTGACCGGCGGGGAGTTAATCTCCCTTTGGTCGGGTTTGAGCCATATCCGATCATAGTCCGTAGCGACTCCCAGGGCGGCGATGCGATCCAAGAGCTCGTTCAAGGAAGAGAGCTCCATTGGATCCATCTACTCGGCGAATCCCGAGCCGATGTGGAGGCTGTTTTTGATGACTCGAGAGGTCATCGTCGACGCGACGGCCGAACGGGCGGTCATGACGAAGCCACCTAGTCGGAGAGTTTGGCCTACAGCCAGGGCTCCCCCGAGGTAATGTTGTCCTTGACAACAAGACGAGCCATCAAGCCTTATCGTGGCGGCACAGTGGAACTCCCAATGAAAGCACCAATGTCGGTGTCAAAACCGACGGATCTCGGGTAGGGGGTCCCGAACTGTGCGTCTAAGGCGGATGGTAACAAGAGGCGGGGGACACAATATTTACCCAGGTTCGAGCCCTCTCGATGGAGGTAATACCCTACTTCCTGCTTGATTGATCTTGATGATATGAGTATTACAAGATTTGATCTACCACGAGATCGTAGAGGCTAAACCCTAGAAGCTAGCCTATGATTATGATTGTTGTTGTCCTACGGACTAAACCCTCCGGTTTATATAGACACCGGAGGGGGCTAGGGTTACACCGAGTCGGTTACAAGGGAGGAGATCTACATATCCGAATTGCCAAGCTTGCCTTCCACGCAAAGGAGAGTCCCACCCGGACACGGGACGAAGTCTTCAATATTGTATCTTCATAGTCCAATAGTCCGGCCAAGGTATATAGTACGGCTGTCCGAGGACCCCCTAATCCAGGACTCCCTCACTACTTTCTTCAATTTCGTTCACCCTTTTTGTTGTAGGTATTTCAACATGCCATTGGGCATGGTTCTCTTGCATATGATCAAGTAATTTCTTGATATCATCTATGGGCTTTCCCGTGATTGTTCCCCCTGCAGCTGTATCAAGCATAGTTTTTGACATGTGATTTAAACCATTATAAAACATATGAAGGATTAACCATTCCTCCATTTCTTAACAGGGACGGTTCCTTATGGCTTCTTCCATTCTATCCCATGCAAGCACTAGTGGCTCACGTTCTTCCTGCTTGAAACCTATAATCTAGGAACGAAGTTGCATAATGTTTGCAGGTCGACAAAACTTAGATAAAAAATGATGCAACAATCAACCCAAGAAGTTATATTGCCTCCAGGTAGAGCTAGAAGCCATTCTCTTGCTTTCCTCTCAGAGAGGAAGGAAATAAACGCAACTTCAAAGCGTCTGGATCATAATCTCTAATGCGTGTCATGTTGCACAATTCAGTAAAATTATGCAAGTGCATACTAGCATCTTCAGAAGCAGAGCCTCCAAATTTGTCCTGTTGAACCATGGAAACTAAGTTCGGTTTGATCTCATACTCAGCGGCTGCAACCTCAGGTTGTGCTATTGGTTCATGGATTAAGTTGTTGCTGGGAGTACCAAAACTTCCAAGGTTACGAGCCATGGTAATATTTTTGGGTTTTTCAACTAAAAAGACTTGCAACAAAAATATAACTTAAACTAAAAACAGAAAAGTACAAATAACAACTAAAACTTAACTTTAACAAAAAATCTAAACACGAAGACTAGGAATACTAAACTCCTCCCCAGCAATGGCGCCAAAAAAAGATCTTGATACCTCCTTTTAGTGATATGGTAAAGGAATAGAAAAGTACCCCGCACATATTTCCCCAGAGGTGAGCCTAGGTTATCGAACCTACGAGAGGAAGGTTCCCTAGATGCAATGGCCTCTAGCAAGCTTTTGTTAAAGGATCAATTCCGGCTTTTGACCAGATCAATCAAGTAAATGATGATTCAAACACTATATAAAAATAGGTGCAGGTATGAGGTATTAATGCTTACAACCACGTATTTGTGTTCCGACCAGATATGGTCTTAATTTGTGCGCTGGAAGTCACCCATCGAGATGTGCTTGTTACGAGTCGAAGTGGGGGATGTGTCCAAATAACATCTTGACTGGCATGAGTGATGCATCAAGAATCAGTTGTCCTACCACAGGCCCTATCCGTCGCGCGGGGTTGCCTTGATAATTCAGATAATAAAATCAAACAAGAGCTTTGGGCGTTTAATGACTACACCTCATGAATCCCCAACGAATGGATCCGTGCTACCATACTAAACCTTACTGTCGCCGGTTTTCAAAATAAAACATCATGTTCTCCCTGCACTTAGCCTTACCGTTGCTCAATCTCCATGATCCTGGGTACCTACAGGGATGAAGATCGTGGACAAGACAAGAGACATCCATAGAACAATTTTATTTCATGCATACATGATGTTAATTCAAAGCGCTTCCATTGTTCCCCACAACAAATATAGAGGGTTGCAAGGCCTATGCCTCAACCCATACCTTACCAAACTACTCACACATGGAGATCAGATCACCAGAAGAAAACATTGAAGAACACATCTTGAAGATTGATTGATTGGCAATATGTCTTACAATGGCTGCCTTGTGCGATGCACGATTACAAGTATGAAATAGAGGGAATTGGACTATGGTGGTGATGGCGGCTATGGAGATGGAAATGGCGGTGACTAGGATTGATGAGAGGGGATGAAGATAGTTCTGTTCTCGCTTCGTTCGACGCTCCTCTGTTGACATTTTGATGGGGTCCCCTTTACTAAAGTTGTTCAGGTGCACGAGCTGCCTCAGAATCCACGTCATACGGGTGCTCATACGGGTGCTCGCTCTCGTATGGAACACCGTCTTTGGTCTGTGGCTGATGGTGCGCCTCCTGGTGATTGCTTCTTGCTTCATTTCCATTCCTTTCCATGTTCACACATGATTTATTCCCTTTTTTCATCCATTTCCTGTGGAAACACATCAAAGAGAGGATTTGTGGGATCATTTGCATTCATTAGTAATTATAAGCAATGACCGAATATCTCGGTTAAAATGAAATATCTCGGTTTAAACTAAGAGTGAATGAGTGTAAAAATATCACTCATCGGTTCCTCGTCTCTCACGGGACATACATGTTCGTCTGGTCCCGTTGGCCCATGAGGAAGACAGGACTGCATAGGCCGGTAGCCCATGCTATACCACAACGGGCGAATCCAGAAAACGGCAATGTTTGTCCAAGCAACCGCCTGTACATCCCTCTGGGGGACATCACAATGCAAGTACGGTTTCATTCATCCCTCCATTATTGCTCATTACACATCAAATCAAATTCATTGATGAATGTCGCGGTAAAATGATGGGGTGCCGAATAATGGAGTGCTGCCGACTGCAGAAGTTGCATATACTTACATGGCTGGAAAATCATTTTTCAAGAAGGACCGTCACATTATTAATCAATTAACAAGATTAGATAGAGTCTCCCAGATACAATCTGGAGAAGAATGAAAACCAACAAGTTCACTAGAATTCATACATGACTTGGCTAAAATATGAGCTAAAACATTGAACAACCGACGAACATGTTTGAAGGACACAAAACCACCTTCATCTTATTGGGGTGTGGTAATGGACCAGATCGATTTCCATTGGTTCTCCACAACAGCACAATTCGATATGGAGCCACGTCCATTCCTACTCTGGGCCACCATGAACCGAGCAGTATGGGCGAGATTATATGCTAACTGGACAAGGTAGTAAGGTATTTTTGGTTTTTGTAGTATGATAAAAGTAGACCCGAGGGCCATAGTTTTCACTAGAGGCTTCTCTCATATAAATAGCATACAGTGCGTAGACAAATTACTGTTGGGCAACTGATAGAAAAGTGCATAGTTATGATGTTATTCATGGCAATGATCATGTATATAGGAATTACATCCATGAAAAGTAGACAGACTCCTGCTTGCATCTACTACTAGTACTCCACCCATCGACCGCTATCCAGCATGCATTTAGGGTATTAAGTTCATGACAAATAGAGTAACACTTTAAGCAAGATGACATAATGTAGATATAATAAAACCAAGCAATATGATTCAACCCCATCATTTTACCCTTAATGGCAACAATACAAATACGTGCACTGCTACCCCTTCTTTCACAAGGTGATGACCCCGCAAGATTGAACCCATAACAAAGCACCTCTCCCGCTGAAGATAAATCAATCTAGTTGGCCAAACCAAACAGATATATCGGAGAGAAATACAAAGCTATAAGAATCATGCATAATAAAGTTCAGTAAAGACTCAATTAGTTTCAATGAATAATCTAATCATAAACCCACAATTCATCGGATCCCAACAAACGCACCACAAAAGAAGATTACATCGGATAGAACTCCATGGAGATCACGAAGAACAATGTATTGAAGATCATAGAGAAGGAAGAAGCCATCTAGCTACTAGCGATGGACCCATAGGTCTGTGGTAAACTACTCAGACGTCATTGGAGGTGCAACAAGGATGATGTAGAAGCCCTCCGTGATCGATTCCCCCTACAGATTGGATCGTGGAAGAACAGAAGCTTGTGGCGGTGAAAAAGTTGTTTCGATGGCTCTCTATTGGTTTGGGGATATTTGGGGATTTATGGAGTTGGAATTAGGGCAAATGGAGATGCGTGGGACCCACAAGCTCAGGTGGCGCACCCCCTGGGGGCGCACCGTGTGAGACCATGGCTCTCCCATAGTTCTTCTGGCTTCCTCCCAAACATTCTAGGGCCCCTTCTGGTCCAATAAAATCACCGTAAAGTTTCATTGTGTTTGGACTTTGTTTGGTACAGATTTTCTAAGAAGGCAAAAAGAAGCAAAAAATAGCAACTGACACTAGGCACTGAGTTAATAGGTTAGTCCCCAAAAATGATATAAAACTTCATATAAAGTATCTAAGATTGCTAATATAATAGCATGAAACACTCAACAATTGTATATATGTTGGAGATGTATCAGCATCCCCATGCTTAATTCCTGCTCGTCCTTGAGTGGGTAGTCGATAAAAATAGAATTTTTTATGTTGAATGTTACTTACATGTTAATCATGTAATCTCTTTATGGTATAAATGTTGAGAAACGATGAAGTAATTGATATCAACATAATAATTTGATGACCAGTGGATGTAATCTGTGCAATCGCCTTAATAGCCTAGCATTAGTTTCTGGCTTATTTATTTCCTTAGTCTTCTTTTTCCTTGGTTTGCTAGTGGCCGCAACAACCATGGGACAAATATGGACCGTGGTAACCTTGAGCCTACTATGGGCCGTAGGATCAATGGGCCTCCAACAGGCCATAGGATCCATTGGCCACACATGGGTCCAACAATTCATGTGCCAAAACCAGACCACAACATGGGCCGTAAGCGGGCGTAATTGGTATCGGGCCAGCACGGTCATGGGCCGTTAACAGGCCGGAAGACAGCAAAGGCTTAATTTTGTCACAGGATTAACGGGTCGTTAATGGGCCCAAGTACATGATGGGTTGGAAACATCGCAATGGGTTAACATGCCACAAATGGGCCGATTCTAACCGTAGGCTGAATTTGGCCCACTAGGAGAACAGGCCAGTAACGGACCGGAAGTAACCGAGGGCTGGAAAGGATCACAAGAATTTATGGGCCCTCAGTAGGCTGAAAGCTAACACGGGCTAGAAACAAACCATGTGAATCATGGGTCGTTAATGGATATAAAGAAATTTACTATTTATTATGGGCCAGAGTAACCATGGGCCACTAATGGGCCCAACGGGATGAAAGGCCTCATATGGGCCAAAGTTGTCATGGGCTGTACATGGGCCGAAAGTGAAACGGGCTGGTATTATTCTGGACAGCCCACACGACATTGTTGGGCCGTATTCGAAAAGGCCATAACGGGCCATAAAATGGGATATATGCGAACACACCGTTAACAGGCTTTTCATGGGCCAGCCCGCTAGCTTTTGACCAAGTCAAACAGGCCGGCCTTTCTAAGTTAAATGGGCCACTCTTGGGCCGTGCGACGTGTCGACATATCATAGGAGCCTATCTGTCCCAATGGCGAGCTGACACGTGGTTCCTGCGACCAATGAGAATTTTACACGTGGAAAATCCCTATTGGTCTAGGCTGTTAACGGGTTATCGGATGCAAACCGGAACCCATAGCTTAACGGTCACCCGTTACGGTGGAAGCCACGTGTCGGTTACCCTTGACGAACACACTTACATGATGCGATATTTATCGTCATGGAAGTGGACACTTCTGTGATGATAGTTTCAGTATTCCGTGGACACTTCTACGACAGCACAGGTATGAATATCTTGATTCTGTCATAAAATCGTCATGGATGTACTTGCATGATAGAAAACGTGACCTACTATGAAAAACACGTATCATCACGGAAGTGTATTTTTTTGTAGTGATAGGTCGGACCAAGACGCGTTATACGAAGACCCATGGAGGACTCGTCGTACAAGACGAAGCTACCACGGTCGTGGAGGACTCTGTCCCCACTGATGATAAGCCAAATATATATGATTTGTAACCCTAGGCCTCGAGTATGTTATATAAGCCCAAGGTCTAGTTCGTCGATGGTATATACACACACACACACAATGGCTGGTATTCACATGTACTTTATACACACCCCAATCACAAAAATACAGTACCAGGAGTAGGCTTTTTCCTCAACTTTAAGGGCCCCGACTTGGGGAAAACTTTGCCTCTTATTACCATCCAGCCTAACAGTCAAGGATATCCTACCGAATGATCTGATGAAATCATATCCGCCAACTAGTAAGAGAGAGGTGGGGGCAATGTGTGCGAGAGAGGCCTAAAGATAGTGTGCGTGCGGGAGACACGTAGGCAGATATATTCGCGTATAGAGGGCCAGCAGAGACCATGCGTGTGTATATATGCATGTGAGAGAAATAGTGTTTTCGAACTGAGATTAGTGAAAAGAGTCGTACATAGTAGTAAGAGAGAGAGAGAGAGGGGGAGAGATATATAGAGAGTGTGTGTGTGCGTGAGACACCCCAGGGGAGAGTGTGAGCATGTGTGAGAGAGAAATGTCGATGTATATAAACTGTGTGCACTTATGCATCAGATAGAGAGATATATAGCACGTGTGTGAGGAGGGGCCGAGGCATGGTGCATCTACGCGTAAAAGGAGGTTCTACGCATAAAATATAAATTGCATTAAAAAATTGGATGGGATCATGACTTTTGCAATTTGCGTATGAACGAACATTGGTCTATCAAACACCCATACTTGATACGTCTCCAACGTATCTATAATTTTTTATTGTTCCATGTTATTATATTATCATTCTTGGATGCTTTACAATCATTCTATAGCAACTTTATATCATTTTTGGGACTAACCAATTGACATAGTGCCTAGTGCCAGTTGATGTTTTTTGCTTGTTTTTTACTTCGCAAAATATCCCTATCAAATGGAGTCCAAACGCAGCAAAGAAATTTTGAGATTATTTTTGGACCAGAAGACAACTTGGGAGCCCAGGAAGCACAAAAGGGGAGGCCCATGGGGCCCACAAGACACCAGGGCGCGCCAGAGGCCCCTAGCGCGCCCTGATGGGTTGTGGGCCCACAGAGGTCCTCTCCAAAGCCTCTCAGCTCTATAAATACCCAAATATTCTAGCTACCCGAGGGGAGTCAACGAAACATGATTCCAGCTGCCGCAAGTTCTAGAACCACGAGATCCAATCTAGAGCCCTCTTTCGGCACTCTGCCGGAGGGGAACATGATCACGGAGGGGTTCATCATCCTCATTGGTGCTCCTCTGATGATGCGTGAGTAGTTCACCATAGACCTACGGGTCCGTAGGCAGTAGCTAGATGGCTTCTTCTCTCTTTTTCATTCTCAATACAATGTTCTCCTCGTTGTTCTTGGAGATCTATTTGATGTAATGACTTTTTGCGGTGTGTTTGTTTGGATCCGATGAAGTTCGAGTTTATGATCACATCTATATCCATGAATATTATTTGAGTCTTCTTTGATCTCTTATATGCATGATTATTTATAGCCTCGTATTTCTTCTCTGAAACTTTGGTTTGGTTTGGCCAACTAGATTGATTTTTCTTGTAATGGGAAGAGGTGCTTTGCGATGGGTTCGATCTTGCGGTGTCCTCACCCAGTGACATAAGGGGTAGCGAGGCACGTATGTATCGTTGCTATTTAGGATAAAAATATGGGGTCTATTCCTACATGAATAGATCTTGTCTACATCATGTCATCATTTTTATTGCATTACTCCATTTTCCATGAACTTAATACACTAGATGCATGCTTGATAGCGGTCCATGTGTGGAGTAAATAGTAGTAGATGCAGGCAGGAGTCGGTCTACTAATCTTGAACGTGGTGCCTATATTCATGATCATTGCCTAGCATATCATCATAATTATTTGTTCTTCTATCAATTGCCCAGTAGTAATTTTTTTACCCACCGTATGCTATTTTCTCGAGATAAGCCACTAGTGAAATCTACGGCCCCCGGGTCTATCTTTTATCATATTGTTTCAGATCTATTATTCCAAAAACCCAAAAATACCTCGCTGCACTTTTTCTTTACTTATTTTACTTTGTGTTCTTACTAGACCTATTTATCCAATATCATACAATTTAATTTATCTTTTTACCGAGGAGGAATTGACAACCCCTCTTACTCGTTGGGTTGCAAGTATTTGTTGTTTGTGTGTAGGTACCATTTGCATAGTGTTACTTGGTTCTCCAACTGGATTGACAAACTTGGTTTCATAACTAAGGGAAATGCTTACCGTAACTGTGCTGCATCATCCCTTCCTCTTTGGGGAAATACCGACGCAGTCTCAAGCTACGTCAATACTCTATTGAATTCGAGCATGTGTATAGGTTTATTTCACATTATTGATCCATAGAGTGAGAGTGGTTTGAAATCCAGACAATGCCTGGCTTTTGCAATTCATATATAAACATTAGTGCACTCCATGTTGTTAGTGTCAAGCACTTTATACATTTGTCACATAAATGGATACATCCCAAATTGCTAACTACGAAATAGAATACATGTTGAATTCAACATAAAAGTGGTTTCAAAGATTCGAATTCATAGGAAGTGCATTCAAATATTTGAATTCAAGATAATGGCATTTGTAAATCAGATCTAAAAGGGGGCATCAATCTTTGTTGTGCGTTTAAACATGCTATATATTCATACACATGTCTAATTATTATTTTTGCAACAAAGGATATTATATCTGGAACCATGCATGAATTGAGCTAAGCTGCATTTTTTTAATATATACTCGTGTACAATGTATATTCAAATGTACTGCCTCCATTCCAAAATAATCATAGTTTTAGGATTTTCAAGAGTCAAGATTTTTGAAGTTTCCCAAATCCTGAAAGTTCAATTCAAGAGAACTGTAAACATTAATGCTTCTGCTCCCAAATATTGAATGAAGTGCCAAATAAGCCTCTGGTCGCTTGAAACCACGCGAGACTAATGTTTGGTGGTAGGAAATTACTGTCCCAACTCTGACCCGTATAGCCTATCGGCCCGATGTCCAAAGGTCTAAACCAGGGTAGGTTTGTAACTTCACCAAGACGCCAATCAACTGCCTCCGAGAAGCATTCATACACCATGGGCGCCTAAACACCCATGCGCTCGGCCAAAATCTACCCCGCCCACTATTTGGGACACATAAGATTACCGCCCTACCCCCGACCCGCAATATGTCTGAAATTTTAGATGGGGGCAAAGTTTGTAACTTTACCCAAATTTCAAACAAGCGCGTCCCAAACATTGTTCCCCCTTACCTCCCCCTCCCTCCGTTTCCCCATTCATACCTCGTGGGCGCCAAAACGCCCTCTACACCAGCCGCGAAACCCTAGCCTCCTCCATCCTCCACCCCATCGCGCCCAATCCACCGCCGCCCTCCTCCATAACGCTGGAGCCGGTATCCCGACGTTGTTGTCCAACGCAACCGCAACAGCCTCAAGGACTTAGCAGCTGAAGCCGAGGCAAAGCTGCCTCCATGACGCCGACGCCGACGCCAACATGCGTTGTAACCGAACCACTTCGACCACTTCGTCCATGCCCCTCGACTATCGCAACCGTCCACCGCACCGGAGCTTTTCCCGCTACACCGTCGTTCGACGCCTCGGATCTGCTTCCCCGCCACCGATAGACGGCCACCGCACCACACTCAACAAATTGGCCATGGGTTCGTCCAAGGCTCTACCGTCCTCCACATCTTCTTGTTTCCAGCAAACCACAAGAAGATGATTTGAAAAACAGAAGGATGACACAACACTGCTAGAAGAAAGAGGTACTTGTCTTCCCTTATTCGTGCAAATCTTACGTCTCTGCTCACACCGTATTCATCCCACGAAAGAAACTAGTTGAGCGCTTCTTACTGCACCTTCTTCGTGATACTAAATGCACAAGGTTTCCCCCATTTACTATTTCACCTTAGCTAGAGGTCAGTCGTCCACCTGGATTTTAATTCAGGGTCATTTGATTCACAATTAAAAGAAGCAGCACCCGCTTAGGTGCGCAGAGCACCTAGTCCACCTGTTCACCGGGGAAGCGACGCATCAGTGTTTAACATAGGGGTGTGGGGCGCAGGAGTTGCTTGCCAAGCACGGTGGTGCGGTGAGATCTGGGGAAGGGCGGAGGCAGGGGACTGGGCTGGTAGTCGCTGGCGTTTCAAGGAAGATCGTGAACACTGACTGGCTAGAGGTAGATGAAGGCGAGCTGTCCGTTCTTTGTACATTGGACGATGCAGAAAAAATGGACTGGCCTATTTGTTTTCAGTCGACTATTATTTTCATAGGATCACACCTTGTGGTGTGCTGGAGGAGTATGTGCATTTCCGAGCCATCCTTGTGCTCATATTTCAAAATCCTAGAACCTAATTTCGTGTGTCATGCATGTTGTAGAGCTGTCATATGTCTCTCGTTATTTACTTCTCACACATCTGCTATCTGCTACTTTTATAGTGTACTACTTGTGCACACACTTCACCTTTACTCACACTATTTTTTTGTGCATGAGTATTTCAGACTCACATGCACTTTTGATAAATACACAAAAGAAAAGAAGAAGTCGCTCTAGTGTAATTCGAGGATAAGCATTAAGCGTTTCAGCGCTCTAAAGGGTGCAGTGTCAGCAGATGGAGACAATAAACGTAGCTCTGCAGTTGATGATCTCAATTGCCACACACAACCACCCCATGTGCTTGCTTTAACTTCGTGCTGTCAAATGTGGTTGCATGTTGCATATGGTGTCTAGCTTGTATTGCTCCCAATTTGGTTAAATTGCATCTGCTTACTTTACACATTATACCTTTGATCATGACATGCCTTCCTGTTTTTTATACATACTACATCTGTCTATTAACCATGTTCTTACATCAAACAAATGCTCTTGTGTATAACTCATCAATCACTTATGATAAGACAGTCACGCCAGTGGGTTACTGTGAGACGCGCTACTCTTTTAAAGAGTGCAGTGTCATCCTCCCCACATGATTCTCAAGAAACAGCAAGGCTAAATGAAGATAGTCAACGTAGCTCTGTAGTTGATGACTGCAATTACCCTAAACCACCATCGCAGGTGCTTGCTCTTACTTGCCAATGTGATATGTGGTTGCATGTTGCATATGGTGTCTATCTTGTATTGCTTCTAATTAGGGTAAATTGCATCTGCTTAGTTAACACATTTTACCTGTGAATATGACATGCCTTCCTATTTTTGGTACATATTACGCCTTTCTATTAACCATGTTCTTATATCAAACTATTTTTCTTGTGTATCCCTCCTCAATCACTTCCGAAGAGACACCTTCAAATTGACAATGTAACATTGGTTGCATCTTGCATATCATTTCAAGCATGTACTGCCTCTAATTTGTTGAAATGCCACTTATGATGAGACACTTCTAACTTGGTAGTGTGATTTTGGTTGGATCTTGATGTAGGGTGGAAACCCTAGGGCCGATCTTTTACGAAATGGAGGGAATCCTACGAAGAACGCAAAGAACACGAGGGAAATCACGAGGGGAAACACTCAAATAAATGAGAACAATCACACATGTGCTAGATCCATGAACACAAAGAGTGATACAAGATTCAAACACAACAAAGGAAATACAAGAGGCGGTAGTTCTTCCCGATCCGGAGACGGGGTCTTTAATCCACGAGGGGATCTTCCCTTGCGGGGTCTTGAATCCACTTGCGATCTTCTCCGCGGAGGCCTCGGTCTCCAATGGAGTATGTATCAAGTGGATGAGCAAAGCTCTATCTCTAAAATGAGCCAATTCTTTGCTAACCCTAAAAAAGTGGAGTTGGACTCGTTTATATAGGCTAGGGGGACAAAAGGGTACATGGGCTTCAGCCCAAAACGCACACGTAGGTGGTGGTCCGGATTATCCGAATGGTGGCCCCGATGATCCGGGTGTCAGGAGTCCGGATGATCCAGGAGGCCGTCCGGATCATTCGGATGTGGCGCAACTGTCGAGGGGGGTACGGATGACCGGGAGTTGGTCCGGACGTCCGAGAGGATCCAGATGATTCGGGAGCTGGTTCGGATCGTCCGGCTTCACGTGGAGGCTTGATGTGGTCTCGGGTGCTATAGCCGGATCATCCGGGCCGGGGTCCGGATCGTCCGGACGGCGGTCCGGATCATCCAGGCATCTTCTGCCTTGTCCTTTCTCTTCTCCGTCTTCATGTTCGTCCTTCTCCTTCGATCCGCCTTGTTCCTTAGCTTCTCCATGGCTCACTCCTAGGTACCTGAGTATACAAAGCATCTCCGTTTGAGGTAGTAGCCATGTCTCATGTGGTTCGAAAGGGAGTTGTGATAGGAGTGATGTCACCTCGGTTACGAGAGCTCTTGCACGTGCTTGTGCCATGGGTCCACCACGCAGTTGGTGAGACAATGATAGGTCGATGGGGATGACCTTGGGATGCTCCGCATCATCTGCCCCCTCCCCTCCTTGGGAAACATCCGACCTCGGATCGGAATCCTCATCACCATGCATGGTAGGGCGAGAGATCCTTGACATTGAATATATCGCTCACATTGTACTTATCACATGGGATGTCAATCTTTTAGGTGTTGTTGTTGTAGCGTTCGAGCACCTTGAAAGGTCCATCGGCTCGAGGTAGAAGCTTGGACTTGCGTTCGTTGGGGAAGCGGTCCTTGCGAAGGTGTAGCCACACAAGATCTCCAATCTGGAATACCATGGGTTGCTTGTTGATGTTGAGCTTGGTCACGAGGCATTGTACTTGGCGCTCGATGGTGTGCCTTGTATCTTCATGCACCTTCTTGAGATAGCTCGCTCTAGCACTCGCGTCCATGTTGATGCGCTCTTGTAGTGGTAGCGGTAGTATGTCCAATGGGGACAACGGGTTGAAGCCGTAGACGACCTCGAAGGGGGATTTTCCGGTAGTCGAGTGTCTTGCGCGGTTGTAGGCGTACTCAGCAATGGGTAAACACTCCTCCCACTCCTTGATGTTCTTCTTGATCAACACGCATAGGAGAATAGATAGCATCTGATTCGTGACCTCCGTTTGGCCGTCGGTTTGTGGATGGTATGCCGAAGAGAATAGGAGCTTGATTCCGAGCTTGGCACATAGCGTCTTCCAAAAGTAGCTTAGGAACTTGACGTCGCGGTCCGACACGATAGTATGGGGCACTCCATGTAGACGCAACATTTCCCTACGAAAAAGATTAGGAACATGTGAAGCATCGTCTATCTTGTGTGCCATCTTAGAGAAACGATCCACAACAAAAAAATGGAATCCTTGCCATTTGGAGTTCTAGGCAAACTTAGCACAAAGTCCATACTAATATCTTCCCATGGGTGATACAGAATAGGAAGTGGCGTATAGAGACCATGGGATTGAGCTTTAGACTTAGCTTTGCGACATGTAGAGCATCGGTTGGTCTAGCGCGAGATGTGACGGAACATCTTGGGCCAAAAGTATTTCTTGGAGAGCATAGCAAATGTCTTGTCGCGTCCAAAATGACCATAAGTCCTCCTCCATGAGCTTCTTGCAAAAGTAACAAATGAAGAGAAGACTCGGGGATACATAGTTTGTTAGATCTCATAAGATAATCATCTTTGATGTAATATCAATCCCAAGATGTATGCATCAAAAATTTGGCATATGGAATAGCAAAAGTAGGATCAAGCGCATACAAGTCTTTTATGTGCTCAAAGCCAATGACATTCAATTCAAGTTGGGTGACAAGCATGCATTTGCGGGAAAGAGCATGCGCCACAACATTCTGTTTACCCTTAATGTATTTGATGACATAAGGAAAAGACTCAATAAACTTACTCCATTTGGCATGTCGCTTATTCAATTTAGTTTCACCCTTAAGGTATTTAAGCGTTTCATGATCCTTATGGATAACAAATTCATGAGGGCAAAGATAATGTTCCCACACATGCAAAAGTCGCACTAAGGCATATAACTCCTTGTCATAGATGGGATAGTTAAGTTGTGCGCTGGATAGTTTCTCGCTAAAGTAACCTATGGGGCGCTTCTCTTGCATTAACACACCTCCTATACCGTTGCCACTATCATCGCAATGAACTTCAAAGGTTTTGTTAAAATTGGGCAAAGCAAGCAAAGGAGCATGTGTAAGCAAATTCTTAAGCTCAAGAAATTCGGTATCTTGGGATGGTCCCCAAACAAATGCTGCATTCTTTTTACTCAACGCATGCAAAGGGGATGCAATAGTGCTAAAGTCCTTAACGAATCTATGATAGAAACCGGGTAAGTCAAGGAAACTTCGCACTTGTTACAAGTTGGTTGGTTGTGTCCAAGTTTCAATAGCATCAATTTTAGCTTCGTCGACATGAACACCCTTAGAAGACACAACAAAACCCAAGAAAACAAGCTTATCAACACCAAAAAGGCATTTGTCCATATTAGCATAAAGGCGCTCTTTTCTTAGAGTTTGCAAAACGGTTCAAAGATGGGTGACATGATCTTCTAGAGACATGCTAAACACAAGAATATCATCAAAGTAGACGACAACAAAAACACCAATGTAAGGTCGAAGAACATGATGCATCACACGCATAAAGGTGCCGGGTGCTTCGGATAAGCCCATAGGCATAACTAACCATTCATACAAGCCAAATTTGGTTTTGAAAGTGGTTTTCCATTCATCACCCTCTTGGATGCGAATTTGGTAATAGCCACTCTTAAGATCAATCTTAGAGAAAATGGTGGCTCCACTAAGCTCATCTAGCATATCATCAAGGCGTGGAATGGGGTAACGACAATCGGAACACATGCGAAAACTACCATCTTTCTTAGGCATGAGAATTACTGGCACGACACAAGGACTTAAACTTTCGATTACATGCCATTGTCAAAGAGTTGTTGTACTTGCCTTTGGATTTCTTTGGTTTCTTCCGGGTTGACGCGGTAGGGTGCCTTGTTAGGTAACGATGCGTCGGGGATGAGGTCGATTCGGTGTTTGATGTCGCGTAGTGGAGGTAGTCCTGGAGGTAGCTCATCGGGGAAAACGTCCTTGAATTCCTATAATAGAGAATACAACACTAAAGCTAGTGGTGAGAGGTGTTAGTTTTTGTTGCTTTGTCCTTGCACAATAGGACATAGTGCATAAAACTTGATGGGTTCTCACACACTTATCTCATCTCACTTTTGGAAGCAAATAACACTAAGTTTTTCTTGTCGCTCATCGTGGAGGCACTCGATTTGGGCTTTTGGCGCTCACTCTCTTTTTGGTGGTTCGCTCTCTCACTATTCTCTCCATGATGGGTGGTTGGTTGCTTGTCGGTGATCACTTGGCTTGGTGACATAGGTCGTAGCACGTATTCCTTGCCCTTCATCTTGAAGCTATATTGATTGGTCCTTCCGTTGTGGGTGACGCCGCGGTCAAATTGCCAAGGTCGTCCAAGTAGGAGATGGCAAACGTACATGGGAACCACATCACACTCTAAAGTGTCTTCGTATGCTCCAATCTTGAAGGAGACTTGAACGGTGTGCTCCACTTGGATAGTGCCGAAGTCACTAAGCCATTGGACCTTGTAGGGATGAGGCTGCTTCATCTTGACCAATTGTAGCTTGGAACATATAGCTCTTCACTTGCCAACTTGTGGCAACTTCCTCCGTCGATGATGGCCTTCATGGAATGCCCGTTGATGCCCGCCTTGGTGTGTAAGATATGGCATCATTGATCTACGTCTTGTTGGTGTTGAAGCATCAAGACCTTGGAGACAACGAGAGCGGGGCTCGAACCATTGTCACAAAAGACTTGGTCATCTTCATTCACTTGTCGGTGCATGGCCACATGCTCAAGGGCTTCCATTTCTTCTTCACTCATGGAGCCGTATGTGCCATCGTCGTTGGAGATCACGGTGCGCCAGTTGGTGCTCTCGAAAGTCTTGTGGCCTCGGCCTCCACATGTGAAGCATTTGATGGAACTCGCCTTGATGATCTCATCAGTTGGAGTCGTTGATGATGAAACTCTCAGCTTGAAGTTGCTTGTAGTAGGAGGAAGCCTTGAAGATGTCGAAGTTTTCTTGTAGCTTGACTTGTCGCCATTGCTTGTAGAAGATTTTGTCACAGAAGGAGGCATCACAGTCATTGAATCTTGATTGTAGGAGGATCCATAGGACTTGGAAGAGAACTTGGCATACTTGTAGTCATCTTGCACTTCTCGCTCCGCCATGGTAGCTTGATGCACTAGCTCGATGAGGTTTGAGTAAGGTTGGGTCGGCGATCTTCTTGATAGGATGATTGAGTCCACTCAAGAAACGTGCCAAAGTTTGCTCATCATCTTCTGTGAAATTTGCTCTAATCATGGCAATCTCTGTTTCCTTGTAATACTCTTCAACGGTCTTTGTGCCTTGCTTGAGGAGTTGTAACTTCTTGAAGAGGTTGGGGTTATAGTATGTTGGCACAAAGCGCGCTCTCATGACATCCTTCATTTGATTCCATGTTGTGATGGGTGGTTCACCCCTTGTCGCACGACGTTCAGTGACTTGTTCCCACCAAATGAGGACGTAGTCTTGGAACTCAAGGGATGCCATGGCGATCTTCTTTTCTTCTTCATAGTTGTGCAAACGAAAGATCTTGTCAACCTTCAATGCCCATGAAAGGTACTCTTCGGGGTCATTGCTTCCGGTGAACTTGGGCATGGTGAACTTGAGCTTGCCGTAGCGGTGCTCTTCATTGTGTTGGGGTTGATGGTGATGTTGAGGACGCTCTTGCCATGGGGGAGGATCTTGAGCCACTTGCTCCTCGTGCTCCGCTTGGTTAGCTTGACATTGAGGACATGGAATTCTTGCATGGTTTCTCATCTCTTGAAGCTCTTCACAGCGAGCAGCTTCTTCTTGGCGGTCACGGCGGATAGCCTCTTCTTGTAGACGTACTTGGCGGTTTCGTGCATTGACGGCTTGAGTTGATTCGCATAGAGCTTGTTGGGCTTCAAGGGCTTGTTCCTCAAACTGTTGTTTCTCTTCTCGAAGGGCATCACCATCTTGTTGTTCTTGGCTTATTGGAGCTTGCTCTTGGATCCGAGATTCATTAGCTTGTTGTCGTTGGTGTTCATGTTCACGGAGACGGCCTTGTAAACCATTGCCATGGAATGGGTTTTGTGGAGCTTTATGAACTTCATGGTCTTGGCAACGATGCGAACGAGCTCATGGAGGACTTGCATCCGAAGAAGATTGCATAAAATGTTGACTTGAGTGGCTCCGTCTTGAGTGGGACGAAGAGGTAGAAGAGCGGTTAACCAACAATGCATGTATCTCGTCCATCCTTGCATTGCTCTCTTGTTTTTGTGCGTCGATCTTGTTATCGAAGTAGTCTCATGTATGTTGCTCGGATTGTCGCAAGTCGGTAGCAAGTAGGTCGTAGCGTTCGCTCAATGCTTCATTCTCTTGATGCAAAGCTCTTTGCGCACCGAATAGGTGGTTCTTGGTGACGTAGATGTTGGAGTCCTCGTTTGCTCGATGAAGAGTGGTTTCGAAGAAGTAGTTGGCCTACCATCATCGCAAGCAAATATGTGAGTGGAAGAAATGAAAGAACTATACCAAATGTACCTTAACCGATGTTGAGAATGGATCAATGATCACTCAATAGTATAGCAAGGAAATAGCACAGTTGGTACCGTATCTCGTCAATCTCTCACACCTACCCAAATAAAGCCTTTGGTGGAGCTTGGTGATGATGGTGGCACAAAACTTGATGCGAATGTTAGCAAGACTCAATAATGTTGAAAAGATTCGCAAATTCACAAATGTAACAAGTAGACCAATAGCAAGAGTGGCACATGGAAACACACACACGGAAAGATAAATGAGGTTGTGCAACCAAGGATGGAGCTCAAAATGTGGAATCCATGGAAAATGCTCTTGTTGCACAACTCTAGAGATACGCTAGCACGATTGCACAATAGGCGGATACGAGACTTGTGCACAACCTACGAAGCAAAAATGCAACGACTTCTATCCCAAGTATGCTATATGTATGGTGTTCTGGTGATATGATCCAAGATGATCGAGTATGACAATCTTAATGTAGTATGATGCTATGGTTCTTGCTTAAAAGCTCTTTGCTTATCTTTCTCTTTTCCTTAAAAGCTTGTTGGCTCTTTCTCTTTTGAGCTCTTTTGTTGGCCACTTATGCGGAACTTCACGAACCCAGATAGCAATTGTGTATATGGGATGACAATCTTGTGGCACAAGATATGTATCAATATGCTTGTACCAAGATGATATGGTATGTATGCAATGGGAAACTATGATCACTAATGTGCACAAGTAATGTTACCGGAAATAATCAAAGGCTAGTCTCGATAGGAAAGTGATGCAAAATGGGCTATGGGGTTATCAATGCAATGGCAAGGAGTACACAAAGGTGTTGTCGAAGTTACCTTCCTTGCTTACGGTCGAGTGGTGTCAAAATTGTTTAGTGGTTGTTGTCGATGTCGATACCTTGGCGAAGATAGAGTGATGGTGATGTTGTAGCCGAACCGTTCCTAGTTAGCCGAAACACCCGAGGAAACGGAGAACCACAACTCAAATTCTCCAAAATAAAAGTCAAATGGTGGTAGCAAAAGTGGTGGTACGGTTGGGAATGTTGAGGATTTATCAGAAGTGGAATGGTGGTGGTCGAGGTGGGTATGCGGTGGTGGAAGTGGCGGTGTAGAAAACTGCAGAAAATGTAGTTTTTGCAGAGGAAGTCGGGTGATCCGGGCCAGGAGCCGGATGATCCGGGCGACTCCGAATGATCTGGGTCAGGGTCCGGATCGTCCGGGCAGGTCAACCGTGCGCGGGTGAGGCTCGGGATGAGCTTGAAAGCGGGGAGAAATTCGAAAATTTCGTGGGTTTTTGATGGAATTCGTCGTGGAGATGATGGGGAAAGGTTAGATCCACTTGCAACACAAAGAATCCACAGACCAAAATCAACAAAACTTCATCATACCAACAAATCACAAAAAAATTGGGGCTATTTTTGTGGTGAATTTTCAAAATTGGGACAAAATCAACAAATTTAGGCTAGAAAACGAGAGGTAGGGACTCCAAATTTGTGATCAACCTTGGCTCATGATACCAAGATGAAGTAGGGTGTAAACCCTAGGGCCGATCTTTCATGGAATGGAGGGGATCCTATGAAGAACACGAGGGGAAACAGGAGGGAAATCACGAGGGGGAACACTCAAATCAATGAGAACAATCACACATGTGCTAGGTCCATGAATACAAAGAGTGATACAAGATTCAAACGCAACAAACGACGATACAAGAGGTGGTAGTTCTTCCCGATTCGGAGACGGGGTCTTGAATCCACGAGGGGATCTTCCCTTGCGGGGTCTTGAATCCACTTGGGATCTTCTCCGCGGAGGCCTTGGTCTCCAATGGAGTATGTATCAAGTGGATGAGCAAAGCTCTATCTACAAAATGATCCAATCCTTTGCTAATCCTAGAAAAGTGGAGGTGGAGTCGTTTATATAGGCTAGGGGGATGAAAGGCTACATCGGCTTCGGCCCAAAATGCACACGCAGGTGGTGGTACAGATTATACGGATGGTGGCCCGGATGATTTGGGTGTCGGGAGTCCGGATGATCCGGGCGGCCGTCCAGATCGTCCGGATGTAGTGAAGCCGTCGAGGGGGGTCGAAATGACCGGGAGTTGGTCTAGACGTCCGGGAGGATCCGAGTGATCCAGGAGCTGGTCTGGATCGTCCGGCTTCGCGTGGAGGCTTGTCGTGGTCTCGGGTGCTGTAGCCGGTTCATCCGGGCCAGGGTCTGGATTGCCTGGGCTAGGGCCGGATCGTTCGGACGGCGGTCCGGATCATCCGGGCATCTTCTGCCTTGTCCTTTCTGTTCTCCGTCTTCGCTTTCGTCCTTCTCCTTCGATCCACCTTGCTCCTTAGTTTCTCCATGGCTAACTCCTAGGTACCTGAGTATGCAAAGCGTCTCAGTTTGAGGTAGTAGCCATGTCTCATGTAGTTCGAAAGGAAGTTGCGAGAGGAGGGATCTCACCTCGGTTTCGAGAGCTCTTGCACGTGCTTGTGTCATGGGTCCACTAGGCACTTGGTGAGACGATGATAGGTCCAACGGGATGACCTTAGGATGCTCCGCATCGGATCTTTCATATGGTGTCTAGCTTGCATATAGCTTCCAATTTGTTGAAATGTCTTCTGCTTAGCGTCTTTCGTGCATATTCCATCCTCCTACGATGTGTTTGCCTTACATAAAAGTTGTGTTCATCAGTATCATACATCAACAAATTTGGAAGAGCGAATTTCATTCCTTTTTCTTGTGTGTTTTATTTGAAAAGGCAAAATCTAAAAGGATGAACACATGGGATGATGGTGGTCCTCTAGAGCAACCGAAACATATGATCTCTGCAGATTCTCTTGCTACTCCTACTGTAGTGCAAGTTCCAAATCTCATGTCCCCTACTCCACAACCCCAGGTGCTTGCTCCAACATGGCAGTGTCATATCTGGTTGCATGTTGCATATGGTGCCTAGCTTGTATTGCTTCTAATTTGTTAAATTGCATCTCCTTAGCTTGCAAATTATATATGTGAGTATGACACGCCTTCCTGTTTTTGGTACATACTACATCTGCCTATCACACTGTGTTCTTACATCAAACTATTGTTCTTGTGTATCCCTCATCTATGACTTATGATGAGACAGTCACGCCCGTGGGTTAGTATGAGATGCGCTACTCTTATAAAGAGTGCAGTTTCATCCTCCCCACATGATTCTCGAAAACAACAAGTCTAAATGAAGATATTCAATGTAGCTCTGTACTTGAAGACTGCATTTCCCCTACACCACCATCGCAGGTGCTTGCTCTAACTTCGTAGTGTGATATGTGGTTGCATGTTGCATATGGTGTCTAGCTTGTAATGCTTCTAATTAGGATAAATTGCATCTGCTTAGTTTACACGTTATACCTGTGAATATGACATGCCTTCCTATTTTTGGTACATACTACATCTATCTATTAACCGTGTTCTTACGTGAAACTACCACTCTTGTGTATCCTGCATCAATCACTTACTATGAGACACCTTTATTCATTGCATATCGCATATGATTTCTAGCATGTTGCCATGTATTGCTTCTAATTTGTTCAAATACATTTATGAGGCCGCCCTTTTAATTTGGCAGAGTGATATTGGTTTCATCTTTCATATGGTGCATAGCTTGGATTGCTTCTAGTTAGTTCAAACACCTTGTGCTTAGTTTACACTTTACACATCATACATGTCAATATGTCATGACGTCCTATTTTTCATACATATTCCATCCTCCTATCATGTGGTTGCTTTACATGAAAGTAGTGTTCAGCAGTATGATGCATCAATGAGTTCTGAAGAGCAAAATTTATTCCTTTTTCTTGTGGGTTTGACTTGACAAGGCAAAATCAAAAAAGAGGAAGGAAAAGAGTAAGGAAGGCCATGATGGTGGTCCTTTACAGAAACGTAAACGGAGCATTGGTACAGATTCTCCTCGTAGTGCTAGTGCATTACAAGTTCCAAGTCTCTGCTCCCCTACTCCCCCATCCCAAGTGCTTGCTCTAACTTGGCAGTGTGATATCTGGTTGCATGTAGCATATGGTGTCTAGCTTGTATTGCTTCTAATCAGTGTAAACTGCATCTGCTTAGCTTACACATTATAAGTGTGAACACGCCTTTCTGTTTTTTGGTCCATACTACATCTGTCTATCACACCATGTTCTTACATGAAACTACTGTTCTTGTGTATCCTGCATCAGTCACTCATGATGAGACACCTTTAAGTTGGCAGTGAGATATTGGTTGCATCTTGAATATGATTTCTAGCATGTAGTGCTTCTAATTTGATGAACGCCACCTATGATGAGACATCTTTAACTTGGCAAAGTGATATTGGTTGGACCTTCCATATGGTGTCTAGCTTGCAGTGCTTCTAATGTGTTGAAGTGCCTTCTGCTTAGTTTCCACATCATAGGTGTGAATATGTCATGCCGTCCAGTTTTCATACACATTCCATCCTCGTATCAAGAGTTTGCCTTCCATTAGAGTAGTGTTCATCAGTATCATGCATGAATGAGTTCTGAAGAGCAAATTCTATTCCTTTTTATTGTTGGTTCGACCTCTCAATGCAAAATCAATAAAGTAGAAGGAAATTATTAAGGCATTGGATGATGGTGGTCCTCCCAGGCAACTAAAAATGAGGGTCTCTACAGATTCTACTCCTCCATCCTCCCAACAAGATCCGCAAGACAACGCAAGGCTAGACAATCAACGTAGCTGTGTAGATGATGAGCACATCTCCCCTACTCCACCATCACAGGTGTTTGCTCTAACTTGGCACTATTATATGTGGTTGCATGTTGCATATGATGTCTAGCTTGTATTGCTTCTAACTTCGTTGTATTGCATTTGCTTACTTTACACATCATACCTGTGAATATGACACGTGTTCCTGTTTCTAGAACATATATAGTATATCTGATCACACCATGTTCTTACATTAGACAACTGTTCTTGCGTATCCCGCCTTAGTCACTTATGATGAGGCACCTCTAAGTCGCCACTATGATATTAGTTGCGTCTTGCATATGACTTCTAGCATGTACTGCTTCTAATTTGTTGAAACGCCAGGCAATTTGAACTTGGCAGAGTGATATTGGTTGCATCTTTCATATGATGTCCAGCTTGCAATGCTTCTAATTTGTTGAAATGCCTTCTACTTAGTTACCAAATCATAGGTGAGAATATGTCACGCCGTCCTATTTTTCGTACATATTCCATCCTCGTATCATGTGTTTACCTTTCATCAGAGTAGTGTTCGTCAGTATCATGCATGAATAAGTTCTGAAGAACGAATTTTATTCCTTTTTCTTATCGGTTTGACGTCACAATGCAGAATCAATACAACGGAAGGAAATTAGTAAGGAAGTGGATGATGGTGGTCCTTCGAAGCAACTCAAACAAAGGGTCTCTACAGATTCTACTCCACCATCCTCCCAACAAGATTCGCAAGACAACACAAGGCTGGACTGTCAACATAGTTGTGTAGATGATGAGTACATCTCCCCTACTCCACCATCACAGGTGCTTGCTCTAACTTGGCACTATTATATGTGGTTGCGTGTTCCGTATGATGTCTAGTTTGTATTGCATCTAATTTTGTTGAATTGCATCTGCATAGCTTACAACTTATACCTGTCAATATGACACGTGTTCCTGTTTGTAGAACATAATAAATCTGTCTATCACACCATCTTCTTACATCAAAGAACTGTTGTGTATCCTGCAACAATCACTTACCCAAAAGACACATTTAACTTGGAAGTGTGATGTAGGTTGCATCTTGCATTGTCTTCTAGCTTGTACTGCTTCTAATTTGTTGAAATGGCACTTATGACGAGACACTTTTTACCTGGTAGAGTGATATTGGTTGCATGTTCATATGCTGCTTAGCTTTCATTTCTTATAATTTTGTTGAAATACCTTCTGCTTACTGTTTTTCATACATATTCCATCCTCCTATCATAGGTGTGAATATGCAATGCTGTCATTTTTTGTATATATTCCATCCTCCTATCATGCGCTTGCCTTACATCAAAGTAGTGTTCGTCTGTATCATGCATCAACCCGTTATGCAGAGCTAATTTTATTCCTTTTCTTGTGGTTCTGACTTCAGAAGGCAATATCAAAAAAGAGGAGGGAAAAGAGTAAATTAGGGGATGTTAGTGGTCCTCCAGACCGATGCAAACGGAGGCTCTGTAGATTTGCCACTGCTACTGCTACTGCAGTTGAAGTCCCAAGTCTATATGATTAGTTCATCTCCCCTACTCCACCATCGCAGTTGCTTGCTCTAATTTGATAGTGTGATAATTGGTTTCATATTGCATATGTTGTCTAGCTTGTATTTCTTCTAATTTGATTAAATTGCACCTGCTGAGTTTATACGTTATACATGTGCATATGACATGCCTTTCTGTGTCTACAATACACCGCATCTATCTATCGTACATTGTTCTTACATCAAAGTACTGTGGTCATGTATCCCACATCAATCACTTATGATTGGACGCTTTTAACTTAGCAGTGTGATAGTGGTTGCATCTTGCATTGATTTTTGAAGAGCAATTTTATTCTTCTGTGTTGTGGGTATGGCTTGACATGGCAAAGTCAAAAAAGAGCATCGAAAAGAATATAGTAGGGAATGGTGTTACTCGTCGGGTGCAATGGAAAAGGATCTTCCCTCGAGATTTGGTACTTATAGTGCAGTAGAAGGTCCAAGTCCATCGGCTAAATCTACAAACACAGCATCACCTGCTCCACCAGCTGCAACATCTCCTTTAGCTGTACCGACATCTCAACGAGTTACTCTTTCATTTGCTCTGCAAGTGGCATGTTCCCAAGCTGCCTTCACACCTAACACTACTTCTGAAGCACCGCTGACACAAGATGACTTGGCAAGATCAGATGAACCTCGTGAGAATCAACACGAAAACGGTACCTAACCAAGTCAAGTTGTAGTTGCATGCTCCTTTATATGTACTCTCACAGTTTGGTGTGCACTAACACTTTCCATATTCATTGTTGAACTAGTACCACGGCGCAAGCAGAGACAAATATCAGGGATAATGCTTGACTAATTAACAAAATCTAAAGGAGGACGAATGGAGATCCATTTCGAGGCAGGTTTAAAAAGGCCATGTGATGCTACAGAGTCAGCCAAGTTAGTATCAGAGGCAGCCGTTGACGTTAGGTGTCACGCACGTATCCTCCCAACATGGATCCAGTACATGAATGAGAAAGACGATGCCCAGTTTAACACCTTTCTTGACCATTTATCCGTAAGTAATTTTATTCATCGCAATTTGTAATATTGTCTTGCTCTGTCCCATACTTTCTAGCTTTCTCCTAGTGAGACTCACATTATTTTTTCAACAGATGAGGTTCAAGTTGGATCCGAAAGATGATGCAACTAAACAAGCATGCACTCATGTTTTTCAGTTTGTTTTGCGAAAATATCGGTATCACCTTAGAAAAACTCACTTTGAAGGCAAGGCTAACAATGAAATCAGCCAAACATCTCCAGTGGAATATTACATATGAAGAGTGGACAACCCTTGTTAAACACTTGTCTGAGCCAAAGTATCAGGTAGGGTATATGTATTTGATCAGATCACATATTGAACTTGTATTTACGTATGTGCCTTACAAGTCTATCTTCTTCTAGGATAACTGTTTGAAGAACAAGACCAACTGTTCTAAAGTGAAATTCCAACAGACAATAGGATCTCATATCTATATTGCACACTGCGAGGCTCTTGTAAATGGCTGCTAGTTTCTTATTCTTTCTATGCCATATTATTGTATCTATATTGACTTGTTCCAAATACAGAGGAAAGCCCGTGCGGACCAAAAAGAACCTGAATCGAATGCAGTGCAAATATTCAAGGATTGCCACACCAGCAAGATGAAGGGCATGAGCACACCAGTTCAAGCCGCTATTGCAAGTCCTTGCTCCTAATGCCTTTGAAATGCTTGTTAGTGTGATGTGTTCATTTAACTGCCTGGTTTGCAGTCAATGTCACTTACTCTGTTCACTTTTATACACAGTTGTCTTAATGTATCATTTCACCTTACATGGTTTAAAAGAGAGGAAGGATGTTTCTTTGGTCTTGATCTGTAAACTAGTTGTGATTCTCACGTGCCCACACAATGATACAATAGCTTGTTTGTTTGCTATCTGTTTACCCGTGATATGAATGATGTCACACTATGTTCATCCTGTTGGGGAACGTAGTAATTTAAAAAAAATCCAACGCACACGCAAGATCATGGTGATGCATAGCAATGATAGGGAGAGTGTTGTCCACGTACCCTCGTAGACCGAAAGCGGAAGTGTTATGACAACGCGGTTGATGTAGTCGTACATCTTCATGATCGACCGATCCTAGTACCGAACGTACGGCACCTCCGCGATCTGCACACGTTCAGCTCGGTGACGTCCCACAAACTCATGATCCAGTAGAGCTTCGAGGAAGAGCTTCGTCAGCACGACGGTGTGATGACGGTGATGATGAAGCTACCGGCGCAGGGTTTCGCCTAAGCACTACGACGGTATGACCGAGGTGGATTATGGTGGAGGGGGGCACCGCACACGGCTAAGAGATCAATGATCAACTTGTGTCTCCATGGGGTGCCCCCCTCCCCCGTATATAAAGGAGTGGAGGAGGGAGAGGAGGCCGGCCTCCTAGGAGCGCCCCAAGGGGAGTCCTACTCCCATCGGGAGTAGGATTCCCCCACCCCCTTCCCTAGTTGGATTAGGAGAGAAGGAAGGGGAAGGAAGGAGGAAGGAAAGGGGAGCCGGCCCCCTTCCCAATTCAGATTGGGCTTGGGGGGTGCATGCCCCCTCCTTTGCTCCCTTCTCCTCTCTCCCACTAAGGCCCAATAAGGCCCATATACCTCCCCGGGGGTTCCGGTAACCTCCTCGTGCACCGGTATATGCCCGATCTCACCCGGAACCATTCCGATGTCCAAATATAGTCGTCCAATATATCGATCTTTATGTCTCGACCATTTTGAGACTCCTTGTCATGTCCGTGATCATATCCAGGACTCCAATCTACCTTCGTTACATCAAAACGCATAAACTCATAATACCGATCGTCACCGAACTTTAAGTGTGCGGACCCTACGGGTTCGAGAACTATGTAGACATGACCGAGACACGTCTCCGGTCAATAACCAATAGAGGAACCTGGATGTTCATATTGGCTCCCACATATTCTACGAAGATGTTTATCGGTCAAACCGCATAACAACATACGTTGTTCCCTTTGTCATCGGTATGTTACTTGCCCGAGATTCGATCGTCGGTATCTCAATACCTAGTTCAATCTCGTTACCGGCAAGTCTCTTTACTCGTTCCGTAATGCATCATCCCGCAACTAACTCATTAGTCACATTGCTTGCAAGGCTTATAGTGATGTGCATTACCAAGAGGGCCCAGAGATACCTCTCCGACAATCAGAGTGACAAATCCTAATCTCGATCTATGCCAACTCAACAAGTACCATTGGAGACACCTGTAGAGCACCTTTATAATCACCCAGTTACGTTGTGACATTTGGTAGCACACAAAGTGTTCCTCCGGTATTCGGGAGTTGCATAATCTCATAGTCATAGGAACATGTATAAGTCATGAAGAAAGAAATAGCAACATACTAAACGATCAAATGCTAAACTAACGCAATGGGTCAAGTCAATCACATCATTCTCTAATGATGTGAACCCGTTAATCAAATGACAACTCATGTCTATGGCTAGGAAACTTAACCATCCTTGATGTCGGCGTTCTGGGAACGGGGTTCCCCAGACTTGCCTGCCTGCGGCCCGCGGGGTGGCTCCACTCGAGGCCCAGTACGGCCCGTCTTCACCAACAAGCATTCAAGACCCTCGCGAGGGGCCAAGCCTCGCGAGGCGGACGACACAAGACCTCCTCGGGAGCGGCCTCACCAGGCTGGCTCGCGAGGGGCAGAGAGATCAAGGCAAGGCGAACCTCGTGAGGTTCCTACGACGTCAGCCATGACGACCAAGACCAGGCGGGCGCCAGAGAGCATAGTGTCCTCGTTTCCTCTTTGGTGCTAAGGAGGCAAGCGCAGGCGAGGAGTACCGAGGCATCAGGCAAAGGTTTCCATATCGGTGCAACGAGACCAAGACCAGCAGGATGGCAGGACGGAGGTCACTTTGGAGCCCAAGACGGCGTCACCATCAGAGCTTTTGGCAGGCGAAGACTACTTTTGTCAGGATAGCTTGTACTAGTTGTCCCCTTTCAAATTAGTCGTTGTTGGCTCCCTTCTCGCTCAATATTTGGGAGGAGGACCAGGGCCTCTATCAATAGGACTAGCCACCATAGTAGGAGGGGGGCATCTTGAGCCATCCTCACCCAAAAACACATTCACCGAGCATAAGAACACCTCTCCTCAGGAGGCTGTTCTTCCCCTTGTACTGTTCATCACCAGCCCAAGAGGCAATCCACCACCACCACACTGGAGTAGGGTATTACACCACAACGGTGGCCCGAACCAGTATAAAGCTTGTGTCTCTTGTGTTGCGAGTTCATCTAGCTAGCCTTTCGAGATCACGGTGAGGTTGAGGGCGTGATTAGGTAGGGGGAAATCTTCGTGTGCACCCCAGTGTTCGAACCTCGAGGGTTTTGCCGGAACCCGAAATCCGACATTTGGCGCGCCAGGTAGGGGTGCGCCCGAGTTTTCCTTCCACCAGTTGATCCGCCGACACTACGCGGTTCCAATGTCCGACGACCCGAGGACCAATGCCGACCGCTGGGCAGCTTGGCCGGCCCGGGCGGCACCGCCTGCCCAAGAAGACCTCAGCCCCACGCCCCAGGCAGCATGCGCACCGCCAAACGCTGTGGGGCAAGGGCGGCGCGGTCACACGCCGCACACCCTCACCCCACGACAAGCGCAGGCAGCTGCAAGGGCCTCAAGCCACGCCGCGGCCACCGCGCCACACACCCGGTGGGAAGAAGCGAACATGAGGGCCGCGCTCACAGTGGCCAGGGAGCTGCTGCGATGCCGGTTGATGGAGAGCGGCTAGGATGCGTTGCTGGAGCGCGTCGCCGAGCTCCTGGACGCCGCGGCCTCGGGAGCACCACCCTTCTACTCCCTTCTTGCACCTCAGGCTGCAGCCGAATCGCATGGCGGGCCCCGCCGCGCCTGCGTGCCCCCAGGCGCACCCTTGGGCTTCATCGACACCGGCGGGACCAACGGCACCGGACGCCCAATCGCACCCGCGCCACCCCCAATAAGCGCGGGTATGAGCATTGCCACCTACAGCCCCGGCGCGATGCCGCCCTACCATCCTCAGGGCGGCGCACTGGGCCGGGCAACGTGGAGCGTGGGGCACTACGGCGAGGTCTTTGAGGCGACTGCCTTGGAGGCCTACATGCCCCGCAGGGTGGACCAGGAGTACACGCTGGAAGATGACCCTGGCTCGTTCCTCGGGCCGGGCTGGGAGGAGGAGGCGCCAGAAGCTGAGACCTTCCAGGAGCCTCCCGGGAGCCTCGCCAACCGCGCCGGCAACAACAGCTACAGAGTATCACTAATTTCTCAGGAGCAAGCTTATGCTAACCATGGGTCGCAGGAGGGTTAGGTCACAGCAGCGGATGGCGGCCCTAGCTCGGCAGCTTCCCTTCCGCCAGGAGGAGCGCACTGGGGGCCGCAGGAGAGGGGCCGGGAGCAAGGCCCCTCCCCGCGATGCACGGAGCTGGGAGTCCCCCGGAGGTAGGCCCTCTACCGGGGAGGCGCAGGAGAGCCTTCCCCCCGACAGAGGACCCATGGTCACCGAGGGCGCCGCTGGCGTCCCCTTTGCCCCTTGGTGACATCCTGGTTTCCGATCGCCCCCAACGGTGGTCGAGGGCGGCGCAAGGCGGGGCCCTCGTCTGGCGATATGAAGTAAGGCTCGCGCCTGTGAAGGTCTCCGCTCGTGACACTCTCACGTAATAATGAGTGGGGCTGTACACGCCCCGGAGCCTCAGGAGCGCCGCCCTTGGGCCTCGGGGGCTCCCTCCCACGTCCTAGTGGCAGCACTTAGCTCCGCGCTGGTGAGAAGACAAGAAGGCTAGACTAGGCGCCGGACGCGGCCATTTGCTTTTAACCTCTTTTCTGTAGCCCTGCTTTCTGGCTTTGGATTTAAGTCGAAGTTGAATTTTCATTGGTGTGTGCGGGGGGTGCCTTTTCTCGTTCGTGCGATTTCATGTAATTTGGTTCCTGCCATCATTCAGAGTCTGCACCTGCTGCCTCCCCCTTACTCGCGAGCGGGGGCTGGGCATAGCACGCGAGTGCTGCCCGCATGCCCTGCCGTGACTGGTGCTTGCTTCTCATGAGGCCCCCTCGGGTAGAACGGCAAGCTCCTCACAGGCTCCTCAGAAACTCGCGACCTCATAGGCCAGCTCAGGGCCTGCTTGGGCTAAGGTAAATTACAACTGCAAACTCGCCGCAGGGTTCACGGGTTCATGAAGACATATATTCAGCTTGGCCTAAGAAATAGAGACGGCAATTTGTTTGCACGAGGGGCTTCCCCTCCCAAAATGCTCTTACAACCTCTAGGGCCATGCCCGAGTTTTAGCATGCAGGATAAACAACAGGGAAGCACGGGTTCAATCGGACATGTCGCTCATAGCGTCCCCCAGGTCGCCTTCAGACGCGTCGCTGGCGTCGTCGTCGCCATCGCTGGCGTCCCCGTCACCGCCACCAGCACCGCCCTCGCCGTCGTCGACCACGTCGCCTTCGTCCGCCGCGACCACCACCGCATCATCGTCGGAAGTGAAGGCCCTGACCAGCGCGTCCACATTATCTTCCACCCATCGCACCAGGTCACCCCGGATGGCCTCGGGTACGGGAGCGATGGCGGCGTCAAAATCAAAGTTGGGATCGATGTTTTGGAGATGGCTGAAGACGCGGCAGAACGCACGTCCAAGCAGGCCGCGGCTCCACTCTTCAACAAGCTGGCGAGCCCTCTCGGAACAATTCTCCAACGCGTCACCACGTCAGTGAAGAAGCGGAGGTGGCTGGCGTAGTCGTTCATGTGGGGATGAGGGGCATTATCGTCGCAGATGTAGCCCAGGGCCGTGTTGGCCCTGACCCTGAGGTCTTGGAGCATGGGGGCGTGCACGCGCTCCAGCGTCCGCCGCTGAAGCACTTCCTCCCTGCTCTGCTGCGCGAGGGACTCGGCGTTGGCGACCCGCTGCCGAAGAGGAAGCAGCTCGGTGCGGGCAGAGGCCAACTCAGCCCGCGCCGAGACCAGGGCGGCTGCGGCGGCCTCCTCGCGCCGTTCCGCCTCAGTCAGCCTAGACTTGAGGGCAGCAGTCCTGCCCGCAGCCTCGGCCTCCATGAGCTTCAGCTTCAAGAAGTACCTACCCACAAGATCCGCGCGAGCCTCGGCCACGGGGCGATTGACACCCTCCTGAGCCCGGGCCTCGCGCTCGCCGATGCCATCCTCCGCTAGAGCAACCTGGCGGTCCCTCATCTCCAACCGCTCAAACTCGAGGTTGCGCTCCATGGCTTCCAGCGCCAGCGCTTACTCGCGCTTCAGGATCTCTTCCTCCTCGGCAGGCATCCCTCTCATCGACGCAAGGGCGGCTTGGCGCGCCTCCACCTGCCGCTCCAAGGAGGCGCTCCAGTCCTGGAGCTCCCACGCGCATTTCTCGGCAATCTCGCGGCGGCGGTCGGCTTCTCGGGCTTCTTCCAAGGCTCGGGAGCAGGCCTCACGCGAGGTCGCAAGAGACGCCTCGGCCTTCGCATTGTCAAGCTCGCGCTGGTGGTGCGCGAGGTTGATGGCCACCTTCAGCTTGCGCCGCTCCTCCATCAGCCGAAGACCCTCGGCCTCGAGGCGCGCGTCTACATCAGCGAGTTCCCCACCGAGCCGGTTCATCGCGCCCATTGCCTCCTGGAAAAGCTCGTGGCAGATGACGCTTCGTCCGTGCGCAAACCTAAGCGCGCGGCCGATGCCGTCCCCCGCCTCGGGATCTGCCGACGTGGTCCGGAGCGGCTCACCCCCTCTCAGCAGGGGGCAAAGGGCTGGCGTCCCCTCGGCCTCCAGCCAGGCCTTGCGAGGGGCCCAGGTAGCTGCAGACTCGTTGCTTCAGGAGGAGCCCAAGATCGAAGCCATCCAACCGCCATCCACGACCAGAGGAGGAGCCCTTGGCATGCCGGCCGCGCTCCAAGCAAGGCCATGGAGGAGAGGTGGCAAGGGCACGGGCCCGAGGCGCGTTGTAGGCAGGCTTGCCTCTTCAGCTGACCCCACGCCGGCTTGGGGCGCTCAAGGCTAGCGAGGAAGATGAGGCAAGAGGAAGTTGCTCCTCAGGAGGCTCCACAGCCTTGGCAGAAGGGATCCTGAAGAGCCGTCGTCAGAAAGGGAAGCAGCACTCGAAGAATTACAAAGATAAGGTACTTACTCATCTATGGCGATGTACTTCCTATGCTTCAACGGCCGGACAGTGCTACTGCTGCAGCTTGGAGACCCCTTCCTCTTACGGAGCGCCTCGAAGTCCACGTGGAACCAGCCCAAGCATTGTACGTGGCAACCAGCATGGTGCGCGGCGGGTGAAGCACCCAAGGAGACGACCTGGGAGCGCCAGCCTGAATAGAGCTGTCAGGCTCCGCCTCGCGACGACCTGCCGAGGCCTCAGGAGCAGCGGGCTGCATCACCCTCTCAGTTGCCACCCCAGGATGAGAATCACGGGTTCCCGAGGATGACGCCTCGGGAGCCTCAGGTGGCATCAACGCCTCAGCACCCGCGCCTCCGGCCTCTAGAAGTGCCTGCCTCCCTGCGTCCACTCTTGGGGCAGGCTCAGCGCCGGCAACAAGGAGAGGAATCACGGTGACGGGATTCTCACGAGGTCCCACAAGGCCGACTGGACGCAGCCCCCATTCATCGAAGGGGGGCATCTGCACCACGAACTCCACCCTGTTCGAGTAGTTGTACAAGCAACTACCCCCCTGCGACAAATCACCCGGCGAGGGGTCACCGTCCAAGACTTCGAGCACCATCCTTCGTGCCTCGGCCGGAAGCCCCGACTCCTGAAGCGTCATACGATCTTGGTCGCCTGTCAGAGTCCACATCGGTTGGGAATGGCGCTGGAGTGGGGCGATACGGTGCCGGATGAACTCCTTCATCACCATGGGCGTGGTCACACCAAGATCCTTCAGCCTCCTCAGCCGGAACCAGAGGAAAGAGAGACGGGAGCTCACGAGCTCCTCGTGACCCCAGCCGGAGCTGGGGATGGCGGGGGACGACGGAGGCGAGAGCAGGGGACTGAGTACTCTGACATCAACATACACCCACCGCATTCGAAACTCGCTCGTAGACGGCGGGAGATCGAAGTCAATCCCTGAGCCGGCTGTCGCCGCCACGGCCTGGAAGCTCAGGCACCCCGAGCACTGTCGGGGGTCGGTCAGGTGCAGCGAGAAGAAATGGCGCAAGAGGGCCACAGAAGGAGCAATGCCCACTATGGCCTCGCAGACGAAGGCGAAGACGGCGAGAAGGGTGACTGATTGGGGATCAAGATGCAGCATATGGATCTGATAATGGGAAAGCACGGCATCGAAGAAGGTGGAGAAGGGAGGAACCAGACCAGCCCACAGGGCGTCGACGAAGAACTAGACCTCAGTGGTCGTCCTATCAATGGAGGCTTGGGATGCAGGCCAGGCCACCGTCCCTCCCCATTCATTGAAGCTGGTAGAAAGCACAGGGCGGACCTTATCCATGGCCTCCTGGTTGAGCACCCGCGATCGGCCGACGGCGGGCTCGACGGCCGGAAGTGAGCTGGCTGAGGACAAGGGCTTCTTCCCTTTCTCCGCCCGGTTCGGCGCCATGGCGATTGAGAGGCTGAGCTCGAGTCAGATTGGAAGAGGAAGCAGAGGTACGAGGAAGCGAGGAAGTTGGGGAGTGCGTTGCCAGCAATGGGGAAATAACTGTGTAGGATGTCGTGGCCGCCTAGCCAGGCGGATTTCAAGGCTGCGTGGGGAAGCGGGGACGCCCACGTCCAGTCAGTCGCCACGCGTCGACCAAGGCCGCGGGCTGTTGGGGCCCGCGGCGCTCCGCACTTGCATTTTGGCTTCGCCTCGAAGCCAAGTCCAAGCGCCTTGGGCCTGGGGGCTACTGTCGGTGTTCTGGGAACGGGGGTCCCCAGACTTGCCTGCGTGCGGCCCGCGGCATGGCTCCACTCGAGGCCCAGTACGGCCCGTCTTCACCAACAAGCATTCAAGACCGTCACGAGGGGCCAAGCCTCGCAAGGCGAACGACACAAGACATCCTCGAGAGCGGCCTCACCAGGCTGGCTCGCGAGGGGCGGAGAGATCAAGGCAAGGCGAACCTCGCGAGGTTCCTACGACGTCAGCCATGACGACCAAGACCAGGCGGGCGCCAGAGCGCACAGTGTCCTTGTTTCCTCTTTGGTGCTAAGGAGGCAAGCGCATGCGAGGAGTACCGAGGCATCAGGCAAAGGTTTCCATATCGGTGCAACAAGACCAAGACCAGCAGGACGGCAGGACGGAGGTCACCGTGGAGCCCAAGACGGCGTCACCATCAGAGCCTTTGGCAGGCGAAGACTACTTTTGTCAGGATAGCTTGTACTAGCTGTCCCCTTTCAAATTTGCCGTTGTTGGCTCCCTTCCCGCTCAATATTTGGGAGGAGGACCAGGGCCTCTATAAATAGGACTAGCCACCATAGTAGGATGGGGGCATCTTGAGCCATCCTCACCCAAAAACACATACACCGAGCACAAGAACACCTCTCCTCAGGAGGCTGTTCTTCCCCTTGGGCTGTTCATCACCAACCCAAGAGGCAATCCACCACCACCACACTGGAGTAGGGTATTACACCACAACGGTGGCCCGAACCAGTATAAACCTTGTGTCTCTTGTGTTGCAAGTTCGTCTAGCTAGCCTTTCGAAATCATGGTGAGGCTAAGGGTGTGATTAGGTAGGGGAAAATCTTCGTGCGCACCCCAGTGTTCGAACCTCGAGGGTTTTGCCAGAACCCGAAATCTGACACTTGATTCAACGAGCTAGTCAAGTAGAGGCATACTAGTGACACTCTGTTTGTCTATGTATTCACACATGTACTAAGTTTCCGGTTAATACAATTCTAGCATGAATAATAAACATTTATCATGATATAAGGAAATATAAATAACAACTTCATTATTGCCTCTAGGGCATATTTCCTTCACATCCTACTTTAAACCATGTCTCTTTATCCTTAGATGTCAATGAATGTGAGGAAATAGACAATACAGTAGGCATGCTACGTGGACATATGTTCTGAAAGTGATTTTATTATGTAGTTGGCACTACAATACATGCTAATGGAAAGATCGTCGATGTCGCCTAGAGGGGGGGATAGGCGCTTTAAAATAATTACGGTTGAGGCTTGAACAAAAGCGGAATAACCCTAGTGGTTAATTTGTCAAGCACAAAACCTACAACAACTAGGCTCGCCTATGTGCACCAATAACTTAGGCTAAGCAAGATAAACAACTAAGTGAGAGCAAGATATATGACAAGAAACAATATGGCTATCACAAAGTAAAGTGCATAAGTAAAGGGCGCGGGTAAGATAACCGAGGCACGCAGAGACGATGATGTATCCCGAAGTTCACACGCTTGCAGATGCTAATCTCCGTTTGGAGCGGTGTAGAGGCACAATGCTCCTCAAGAAGCCGCTAGGGCCACCGTAATCTCCTCATGCCCTCACACAATGCAAGATGCCGTGATTCCACTAAGGGACCCTTGAGGGCGGTTACCGAACCCGTACAAATGGCAACCCTTCGGGGCGGTCACCGAACCCGTACACTTTGGCAACCCTTGGGGGCGGTCACTGAAACCCGTCAAATTGCTCGGGGTGATCTCCACAACCTAATTGGAGACCCCGACACTTTCCCGAAACTTTACACCGCAATGATTGAGCTCCGAACACCACCAACCGTCTAGGGAGCCCAAGCACCCAAGAGGAACAAGCTCAAGGGTACCAAGCACCCAACAGTAATAAACTTCTCAACTTGTAAATTCCACGTATCATCGTGGAGAACTCAAACCGATGCACCAAATGCAATGGCAAGGGCACACGGAGTGCCCAAGTCCTTCTCTCCCAAATCCCACCAAAGCAACTAATGCTAGGGAGGAAAATGAGAGGAAGAAAAGAAGGAGAACACCAAGAACTCCAAGATCTAGATCCAAGGGGTTCCCCTCACATAGAGGAGAAAGTGATTGGTGGAAATGTGGATCTAGATCTCTCTCTTTCCCCCAAAACTAGCAAGAATCCATGGAGGGATGGAGAGATAGCAAGCTCGAAGAAGGTCAACAATGGGGGGCAAATGCGATCTCAATAGATAAGGTTCAATGGGGAAGAAGACCCCGTTTTATATGAGGGGGGAAATCCAACTGTTATCAGCCCAGCCTACAGTAAAGCGGTACTACCGCTCCTAGGAGCGGTACTGCCGCTTATGTGGTAGTTCCAGGACTAACAAAGTGGGTACGTGAAGTGCTGGAGCTATAGTGCCGCCGAAGTGGTACTACCGTCCATCCATCAGCTGTACAACCTCTTAGGACCATCTGGTACAAAGGAACAACGGTACACAGAGGCGACAGAATGGAGGTACCGCACAAAGCGGTACTACCGTCCTAGTACCACTCTAGTACCGTAAAGGCTGCAACGGTAACAGAAGCTAGCACACCCCTCGAGAGCAAGCGGTACTAGGAGCGGTAGTAGCAAGCGGAAGTACCGCTTAAGCGGTACTACCGGGCTACTTCTGTCCGACAGCCGCTAAACGGAAAAAGGCAACAGGAGCTTGCACATAAAGAATATCCCAAGTGGTAGTGGTAACGGTAGACCATAGCGGAAGTACCGCCTAAGAGGTACTACCGTGGTACCGGACGGTACTACCACCTAAGCACAGAAAAACTGTCCAAGCAAAGCAGATGGCAATAATAAAACCTGAAATGCCATAACTTCTCCAAATGAGCTCCGAAATGAGCAAACTCAAGCTTGTTGGATAGAAGATGACAAATACTATCCAACAGCAGAGAGAAACCTCCAAAAGAGAAGAACTGGCATAACCTCCAACATCGACAACATCATAGAAGATGCATGTGAACTCCGTTTTCGATGAACTCGAGCTTGTCATCAAGATGAACATAAGCTCTAAATCTCACAAGGAGAAGAACCAAACAAGAAACGATAAAGATGATGCAAGGATGCAATGGTTTGAGCTCTCTATGAATGATACGATCAAGCTACTCATAGAGAGCCCCCTTGATAGTACGGCAAATGATCCTATAACCCGGTCTCCCAACTACCACCATGAGATCGGTAAAATAGAAAACCTATCAAGGATAAACCTTTGCCTTGCACATAGTCCACTTGAGCTAGATGATGATGATCTTGACTCCCTCAAGTTGGACCACCTTTCTTGATTGCGTTGGCTCGATGAAGACTAGTTGATTGCTCCCCCATACTCCACTATGGGTGAGCCGCTCTTTGGTACATCTTCACAGGTCCATTGACACCACAATGGACGACAAGCTTCAAGCACTTGATATCTTCGTGATGCTACACTTGAACTTGCACACCGCGATCTTGATGACGACCACCACTTGATGTCATCCTCTCCATGGGTTGTATGATATCTTCCTCTTGACGCAAGCCCATGGAAAGAAACCTAACCCCACATAGAACTCTCACGTAGACCATGGGTTAGTACACAAAGCGTAATGGACAATGCTTACCATACCACGGGATCACTTGATCCCTCTCGGTACATCTTCTATGCTTTATGAGTTGATCAACTTGATTCACTCTTGACTTAGTCTTGATCAACCTTGAATCTTTCCAACTCTCTTCATTTGGATGATGTCTTGAAGGTAAACATGAATGACCACACAATCTTCTTCTTCAAGACATGCTTGCAATAAGCTCAACACTCACATGACCAATCTTTGGATAATTCCTTAATAGTACCTTGGTCAACTCATAAACTCCTTGAAACCAACACATGGACTTCAAGAAATGCCTATGGACAAATCCTTCAAATACAACTCAATGCAACCATTAGTCCATAGAGAATGTCATCAATTACCAAAACCACACATGGGGGCACCGCATGTCCTTTCACTAATGTATTACAATAGTTCACCAAAATAAGTTATGTATAAACGTGAAACCTGTTTTGTTTGTTTTTCTCTCATTAGTAACTTATCTGGTACACTAATCTACAAATTCAAAATTTCAGCAAGCTATGGACCAAATGATTGAACAACCACAACCACCTGAAGGTGATGAGGCTACCACAGGCACATTGTCACCTCTTGTTGCACTGCGTCAGTATTCTCCACTAACAGTGCAAAAAGCACCTTCCTGTGTAATTATAGGTTGGTTGTCAAGGTAACCTCGTCCAAATCACCTACTAAACAAAATCTTTCGGCTAGACAGAGTGATATATCTGTGCTCCAGACACAAGTCCAATCCATAATGGAGGTCGTTTCTGAAACAAGAATAGTGGTTGACAAATGTCATCAAGATATGAATGGTTTTGAAACCAGACTATCAGACATTTGCTTCGTTGTTCAAGAGCAACGACGGAAAAAGGGGAAGATCATGCTGCTCCATCAGATTCTACAGCCTGAAACATGAGCACTCAGGTCAAATGATATGTGCTTCTATACATCTGATGGTGCTTTTATCTGCAAGGACTGTAAACTTTCATGCCAACAGGCCTTTTGTTGTATGGCTGTAATTTATTTTGTTGTGATACAACATTTATCATGTTGCCAAAGGCTGTAAAAATTACAACGCTATTTTTGTATAGTGTAGGTTTATCTACGTAATGTATTCAGCATCATCGATCTCCTTTTGGATGAAAGCTTCATTGGAGCCCAATGTGCCAACATTCTTCGGGCCCACAATTCCAATTCGGCTAACAACGATTATGGGCCGTAAACGGTATGTAGCCCACTAAAAATATTTGGGCCGAAATCAGCATAAGCTTTCTTATTTTTGGTAGGCATGTGCCCATAGTGGGCCTTTAATAGGCCTAATCATAATTTGGGCCCTTAGTAACAATAGGCCGTTAATATGTGTAAATATCCGCAGGCCTAATATGGCCCATAAATAACATGGGCCTTTAATAAGCCGAAAGTCAAATTGGGCCCTAATTGGGCCAAAATATGCCCATTGCTTTTAGGAGGCCAAAAGATCATTGGCCCTGAAAAGCCAAATAACCCACTGGTCATTAGCAGGCCAAAATGTATCTCGACTCATGGTGGCCCATTTACTATACGGATCGTTCACAGGCCGAAATTCAGACGGGTCGTAAATGAGCCGACCTACTACACGGGCCTTTACCAGGCCGGAAGTGCGGTCAGGCTTGATTAGTATCAGCGTTTATATGGTCCGTTAATAGGCCCGATGTGACGTTGAGTCACATATGGCCCATGGATTTCGTCCGACGTTAACAGGCCGAAAACACAACAGGCTGGAAGTGGCCCAAATCTACAGTGGCCTGCTAACAAGCCGAATGTCAGACATGGCCGAATATGACCCAATTTCTTCACGGTCATTTATTGACCGAAAGTTTCATCGGGCAATAAATGGGCCCAAATGTAGAATGACCTTTAACAGGCAGGGGGCCGTAATCCGACCCAATACTTAGCTTATTGTTAATGGGCCAGAAGTGACCATGGGCCGCAATGATGACAAGTCTAGAACGGGTCGTTGATGGGCTGATTTGACACTATTCCTACGAGCCTTAACTGCGAATGGGTCGTCTGCAAGCAGGCCGTTAATGGGCCAGCCCGCTAATTTTTACCGGGCCGACCTTTTTAACCTAAATGGACCGTTGCTGGGCCTTGCCACGTGTCAACGTATCATAGGCGCCTCCTGTCCATTGGGTGGTTGACATATGTCCCAACGCGGAGCTGACACGTGGTTGCTAGAGCCAATGGGAATTTTACACATGGAAAATCCCCATTGGTCCCGGCTATTAATGGGTTACCGGATCCAAACCGGAACCCGATAGCTTGGCGACCCGTTATGGTGGATGCCACGTGTTGGTTACCCTTGACGAAAGCACTTCCATGACGCGCCATTTATCGTCATGGAAGTGGACACTTCCGTGATGATAATTTTGGTATTGTCATGGAACACTTCTACGACAGCATAGGTAGGACTATCTTGATTTTCTCATAAAATCGTCATGGATGTACATGCATGACAGAAAACATGACCTATTGTGACAAACACTTATCATCACGGAAGCTTTTTTTTGTAGTGTCCCTTCTCCTTCGCCACAAACACCACTACCACGCCGTCGTGCTGGCCTAGATCTCATCTACTTCTCCTTCTTTGTTGCTGAATCAATAAGGAGGAGGCGTCACTGAGCCGTACATGTGCATATCTCAGAGGTGTCGTTCATGCGGTGATTGATCGGTGGATCGCGAAGAAAGTACAAGAACATCAACCACGTTCGTTGAATGTTTCCGCTCTTGGTCTACAAGGGTATGTAGACTTACTCCCACTCGTTGCTAGCATCTAGTAGATTAGATCTTGGGTGAAATAGTTATCTCATAGGAAAAAAATTGTTTCCCATGCAACGATCCCCAACACAATAAGTCATCCATACATTTCCCCAAAGTGGCCAAGTCTTGCCCGAGGAGTTTTATGCCTCAACAATATGAGGATCCCTCTAAAATTTCCATATCTATTTAATAGTAGCATTCGATGTTTACAAGGAGTTCCTCGGATTCGAAGATTTCTACCCACGCGCTTCTGCCTTAAGGGCGATGCAATTCCGTTACTCGGGTCCAGCTGATAGCCCGGCCCCACCCTGACAAATTTGACCGCCTCAACCTCTTTGGGAGAGTTGTCATATCAAGGGTCTTTGTAGTGTCTATGCACGGTTCGGGGCCCCACCATTGGGACGTCCAATCAGAAAAGTTCATCGTGCCCCCCATGACACATAAAGCGGCACCACTAACCACCCCCTAGATCTCCATGCACGCTTATCACACGACGAGTGGGGAATACGCGGGTTTATCGCTATAGGACTCAAGCGTCCAATCATTGCACAGCAAGAAATCATTGTCAAAAAACGCAGCTGCAGGGCTGAGAGAATTGACATCCCCCATAACCTACCCTACTCTGATCCCGTGTGTTCTTCTCTCCCTTCGTTTAACTTGAGCAAATAACGCAATCCGCCAGCACATGAGAGAGCCTGCTCCCATGGATTCCACAACAACTTCATCTTCGCGCTCTACTGCCCTTCACGAGGGAGAGTGGAAAAGCTGCTCTGTGACTCATGGTCAATTGGATTGGCTCAGCGCATTGGTATATTTGCCTCCGCCAAAGATTGACTTCGCCCGCGCTAGATTGCTTACCCTCGACAACAGTTTCATTCAAAATCCCTACCCCAAGCCTAAGGAGCACGAAATGGTATGCTTCATTCCTTTCCTTCTCAAGGGCCTCGCCTGTTCAATCCATCCTTTCTTGAGGGGCCTGTTGCACTTTTACGGCATTCAACTCCACCACCTGTCACCCAACTCATTTCTCCACATAGCTTGTTACATCACTCTATGTGAGGCCTTCCTCAGGTGCCAGCCACATTTTGATTTGTGGTCCAAATATTTTTGTGTGGTTCCATGCATCCAAGGAGATTTCTGCTATTCGAGTCTGGCGGGGCCGGCGTCTACAAGGTAGCGGGGTCGAACTATCTTTTCGGTACCATGAAATAGTTAAATGAAAACTGGCAAGAGGAGTGGTTCTTCCTCCCTGATGTGCCTCTTGAAGATCCTCCTCGGATGGGCCTCACCCCCTTCTCGCCTGAACCTCCATAGAATGGTACAACTCGTGTTTGAGGACCCGAGCTCAGGAAGGGACGTCATCCGTGGTCTGGCGTTGGCGCTTACCTAAGGAATTCAGTGGTTATAGCAGCACGTTCACCCCATGTGGGAATACAACGGGGTCCATGACTCGACTCGCGCCCACCGAGGAGAACTCAACGAGCGTCAAACACTCGCGAAGATGTTAACATCGATGTTCAAAGGCGAGGAATCAGACTTCCTCAAAGTGCCACAACATGATGGATTTTACACGTCAAGCATGTCCGTGCAGTAAGTTTTTACAACTAACTCATTTATCTATAAAACAGGGTATATAACCTCCTAATTAACTTTTCAATTTTTTAAACAGGATTGGAAGCAATGGGCCACCACGCTGGACTCCCCGGCTCCTCAACCGGAGATCCGAGATCGTTACTGCGAGCTCGGACTGGCCAAGGATACTCACGTCGATGTCATCTATTGTGATGGCGTCTTTTACTAAGAGGGCATCAATGGTGAGGAAGTTGCCGTCATAATTGATCGCCCAGGAACGATCTTGTCCCCAGGTAACATGATGGGTGGTGGTGTCTGACCTTGAAAAAGTGAGCTGCCAATACGGGTGCTGCCCGGCCCGCGAGTGCCTCAGTTCCCTCCTCTTTAGACGGCTCTCAAACCAAGTATCTGATGTAGGCCTCCAAGGCGGCCTTGGCTCAAACTGTAGGCCGTTCAGGAAGGCTGGTTATTGCTTGAGCCAACGCCGAGGTGCGCGCGCCTCGAGCCCCCTCCCCCCTCCCGCTTTCTACTCGGTAAGTTTGGCCCTCTAGTTCTTTCAAAAGATCCTTGTAGATTATTCGGAGAGCCCACATGACTTCAATCTTGCAGATCCAGCCGTGCCGCTAAGGATAGAGTGCCCATGCCTCAAGTTCCAGGTTCAATGGTAGAACTAGCGGTTCCTCCTCACCTGGTGGCTCCTGAGGGTGGTCAAGTGCAGCCCGGGAGGAGTCCTTGATGATGTCCGCCATGGAGTCCAAGTTCGAGATCATGTTGCGCCATCGAGAACAAAAAGATTTCCCTAAACAATCAAGCTTTTATAGCTCAGCAACAAGAGGTTCTTCGGTCGGTGGACGATCATATTGCTGATGTGAGCGTGGGGCTTAAAGATGTTGCCACGATTTTTGCCAACGAAATGGAGGTAAAAATATATTTTGAAGCATGAGTCCTCGAACACTCAGTAGCCCTCAAGGTGTGTGGCGGCTTCACGCAGGGGCAGACTTGGCAGTATTTACACTTGCTATCCAAGGTGTCGTTCCGACGGGGAAGGCATTAGAAAGCTCCTCGGGTTTATGTAAATAAAAAAACAATTATCTGAAGAATTGGCCTGGTCAAGGGCCAACTCGAGGTTTCGGAAAAGGAAGTTGCTCCATGGCTACAGGTATAATAATATCCCAAACACTCATTGTGTGGTCTTTTCAGGTTCGTTGTGATTTGCTCACATAACTTCCCTCCATAGTGGAGCATGTCGCCACTTTGGAAAAGGGTCTGGAAAGTGCTCAGGAAAACGCACACTATTTCCCTTCACAAGAATCTACCGCACATAATGTTCTCAGTAGGCGCCTCGATGAGTGCAACAAACTTAAAGATGCAAACATGGCTCTGGATGAGGAGAAAAATTGGCAAGGGCTAGAGCTGGAAAAGCTCAAGTCTCGAGTGGCTATTGTCCGAATAGGAGACAAAACAGGCATGCGAGTTCATTTCGGGTAAGTGACTTTACGTCCCACCTTTATCCTCGGTCTTTTATTGCCATGTGTTCTAAACCCATATCTTTGCTTTTTAGCTATTCTGCCTGCTCTGCCAATTGCAGATGATGGGGTGTCCTTAAAGGACGGTCTAATGTGGCTGGGCGAGTTGCACCAACTCACACGGTCAACCATGGGGGTTGTTTTTCGACATTTATGGGTGAAGGAATAGCTACCCGAGGACGAGTCTACCCTTGCTTGACGTCTACAAGGAGTTCGTGAGCAGTTTCAAGGCATGGAAGATCTCGGGGTGTTGAGAAGGTGCTCGGCAAGCATGGGCCATGCTCCAAACGCACTTTCTGCAACTAGAAATTCAATATATTGCCAAGGTTGGTCCCGAAGTACCTAACAGGGAGGAAATGAAGACGTACTTCAATTTCGAAAAGGTCATGCCTTTTGCTCGAATAACGGAAAGGGATTTCCATTTAGATAAACTTATTGATGGTCTATAAAGACTTCTTTTATAGTCCAACCCTTCATGTAATCATGTGTTGTGCATACATGCCACGTATCCGGTGTTGCTTGTACCTGTTCATGCAAATAATTTCCTTAACTAGCCTTCTCTTTCCACCTCCCCAACCAGGGGAAAATGAGGAGTGCATGCTCTAGTTGTCAACCCCTGTATTTTTGGGCGGGG